>NC_043985.1:22666877-22884377 GCF_902150065.1 Myripristis murdjan
CTTCAGGACAGCTGATTGGGTAAGAGCCCTCTGAGATCATCTTATTGACTAAGTTGCTAAGCAGCCAGGGTGAATCTGAGTTCTCACTCAGCTCATCTTCACTCTCTGACTCTGAGTCTCCCTCACTGGTTCCATCATAATCATCAGAACTGGGCATTAGCCTAGGTCCCACTGGCAGATAGAAAGAACGTTTGAAGCTCTCCAGGCTGTGGTCTGGTTCTATCTGCAGCACCATCTGTCTGGACAGGCTGTCCTCACAGCGCTGGGCTGGAGGCAGAGTTTCATCTGGGTCAGCCTGGTGCTCATAGGACATCTCATCATCCACATTCTGCAGCCCCATCAGAGCCTGACCGTCATCATAGGGCTCTGGGGGCAGGATGGGCGAGTCAACAGGCGATGGGGTTGCTAGAGTGGGCGATGGCAAAGGTGAGGGAGATGGGAGAGGAGACCCTTCTTTGATTGGGTCAGGCTGGCCCAGGAGCAGAGAAGCTTTCAGTCCGACAATGCCACTGTCCTGCTCTAACTCTGTGTCTGGATCCAGTTCCTGGTCTGATGTAGGAGAACTGGCCTCCTCAATGGAGTTGGTGAGATGAGAAGAGCGTCCACTGCTACTGTCATCACTAGTGAGGTCTAGCTCCGTCTCTGAGATGGAGGAGATCATGTTGGAGACCAGAGGTCCTCCGCAAGCAAATGCTGCCTCCAGTTCCCCTTCAATGTCAGAGTCAGACCCTGGAGAGCTCAGGTCCTGGTCCTGGTCTGAAGTCTCATATCCTCGTTTGGCATTCATATCTGCTATCCCTGGGTCTGAGGAGGGAGAGTTGGAGTCATGTCCTGGTGCTTCAATGGCTGAAGCTGCCAGGACATCTGAACAATTGGAGTGGTCTGGAGCATCAGAGCGACTGGAGGACACATAGCTGGAAAAGGAGGCAGGCTCTGAAGGCTCAATGGAGGGGAACTCCACATATGATGAGCCCTGATTCTCCTTACACACCATATCATAGGTCTCCTTACACATGAACTCCACCTCAAAGTCTTTCTCCAGCTCTTCGTCAGACAAAGGTGTGTCAGCACCGTCATTGGCTCCAATGGGTGCAGTGGACGACAAGCAGCGACTGGTTCCATCTGGGTCTAGGTCGTTCTCTGGATCCATACCTGACTCGCTGGTGACTGTGTAGGTGTCATTGGCACGCCGGTTTGAGTGTTTGCGGTTGTGGTCACTGTTAAGGTCATGGTCCACCTCTGTGTCTGAACACTGGGAGTGCTCATCTACAGAGGGTACTCTTGATGTTTGGATTGGAGGGTCACCCTTGGAATCAGTGACATCAGCAGAGCACGGGTGGGACTTGTGTTGACCAAATGAACCTGCGTAGAGAAACAGGATGGAGGTGAAGGAACAAGAACATGGATGAGGGAGACAAAGATGCAGAAAATGCAAAACGAGAAAGAAGACATGTAAGAAGAGTCAAGAGGGAATGCGTGTTTTAACATAAAAACAAAGAAAATATCAGATTAGGATGCAGGAAACGAGAAGACATTCAGCAGGCAATAAAAAATAGGTTCACCTAAGTTCATTGTCAGCGACGAAAGTATGGATGATGAACAAGTAACATTCTATAGATATAGAGTTCAGCAAACTATCCACAATTAGAAATACATTCAGTTGCTTCCCGTAAATATATTGTTCAACTTGTTTTTTTGAGAGTCAACACAATGTTTTGCTGAACTTATATATCATTTAATTAGCCTAGTTCACATCACATCACTTCATTTCACATCACAACACTACACAACACTTATGTTAATGGGATGAGCTCTGATCTTGGGAGGGTCGGCCATTTTGTTACCGTATTCGGGCCTCTCCCGCCTGTTGCCCTCCATGTCGCAGAGGAGGGGCCTGTGAGGGGACTGGGGGCGCCCACCCTCCCCTGTCTGTTTTGGGGGAGTACCTTTGCTCTGGGACCCAGGTGCTTGGGACAGTGGAGAGGCTGGGCATTGGCCTGTCACATGGCTGCCATCCTCAAGACATGAGTGAGTTGGAGACAGACGACCTGAAAACAGAGCAGATATTTACTGTAGTTTTATATTGTGTTCACAATGTCACAAAGAAAACTTGTTTTTTTTTTTTTTGTTTTTTTTTTTAAAGACACTCAAAATGTGGTAAAATCCAGAATGATGTCCTGTAGTTATCTCAAACCCAGTCCCGCTGAGTCCCCTTTCCTACAGGTTTTTGTTCCAGTTCTACTCATGACTTTTTCACCAATACAGTTAGGGGCTACACACATTTATACAGACATTGTTCAGGTGAATCTCTTTCAACCAATCAGAATTGAACTGTATTCATGTAATTATGACCATGGTCATGCCAATCAAGGATCTTTGAACTGAATTAATTATACAGCGCCCCTTGAACCAATCAGTATAATTTTCACAATGCTGGAACAGCACTGTGAAATTTGCGTCTCAGTTATCATGTGTAATAACAAAAGAATAATTGAATAATAATGGGTTCCTCACCCAATTTTATTGTGGCTGATAATCGCTTAACTTGTCCTCACCTTGTGAAGCAGGATTGCGTAAAGAGTCCTGCCAGCTTCCTTTCTTTGGAGATAGACTACTGTTGTTGTTCAATGAATCCTGGTGAGGAGAGAGAGGGTGGAATTAAACAAGCATGTATGGGACCATTAGATAGTGGAGACACTGTATTTTAGGGTTTCTTCTAGGCTGCGTACCTGTGACACAGCAGTGGTGAGGTTAAGTGTAGTGGGTCTGCTCTTTAGAGTGCCAAGGGTCGGGGAGGGGGGAGGGGAAGCTGAGGGTGAGGGGGGTGCATCAGGGTCAACCTCCTCTTCCTCCTCCTCCTCATCATCATCCTCATCCTCATCATCAATCATCTCAAACTCCTGGAAGTCATCCTGGAAGGAGCAGACTGGGTGGTGCATCTCATTCTTCTCCAGGATGAGAGAGTCCTAATGAGGGGAGAGAGAAAAAAAAAATATATATATATATAAAAAGATATATATATATATATATATATATATATATAGAGAGAGAGAGAGAGAGAGAGAGAGAGAGAGAGAGAGAGAGAGAGAGAAGTGGGAATCAGTGTAGGGCAGAGATATAAAGGGATGCTCTCTGTTTCGCACACGGTCAGCAGATTTCAAAGGATAGCCATATTACTGAAGCATCTTTGGCTCTGACAGCAGAGGAGAATCTACTGAGGAAAGAGTGAACAAGCACTCTTTCATCCATTGTGTACCACTGTTGTTATTTAAAACCTGATGTACCAGATGTATTCTTTCTGATAGAAGAATACCAGGAGAGCTCAGATGGACAGCATGCAACACAGCACAGTGTATGGTAACCCTATGGCTTTGTAACCTCAAAATATGTTTAATTTTCATAATTTTTTTTAAAAAATTAAACATTATTTCATGAATTTAAAAGATTTCAGTCGTATATTCAGGTTTTAAGGTCACAGAGTTGTAAACACTCAAAAAATCATAATGCCTCACACGACACGCCTCGGTCAAGTCCATCCATCTCTGCCTCTGGGGGCTGACCGCTGAATGAGGACATGTTCTGTCAGAAAGTGCAAGATGCATTTTCACCCAAAACACTTCCTGGAATACATTCTGAAAAGTCCGACTCCATCTTTCACATGGACCTTTGTGGTTAAAAACTATGTGACCCTTAAGATCAAGATGTTTTTATAGGTCAAATGTTAAGCGTTAACTCTCACTTTAATTATACAGTGGTGGGTTGTAAACCAAGGAAGCACACACACACACATACGCACATGTGTGCGAAAATCAAATCACTGCAGTAGGGTAGGGCTCAGGTGTATTACCCACTCTGCAACTGAGTGCATATAAACAGTCAGAGTAGATTCTGCTGATGTCTTACTTTCTGCAGGCTAAAGATTTGCATGTGTGTGTGTGTGTGTGTGTGTGTGTGTGTGTGTGCGTGTGTGCGCACGCCCGCAAAAGACCATGAAGCTAAGTATAGCCTTCAGCACTGTTTTAGACACCTCACTGTGAAAGGATAAAGGTGAAAAGTAGGAATCAGTAAAGGCACTTAATACCAACTAACCCAGAGAGGAACCATGCAGAGAGAGGAAGAATGGAGTCGCTTTGAGGGTGGACTGCTCAGAGGAGAAAGAAGACCTAACATGGAGAGAGAAGGAATGAGCATGTGAAAGATGAGGATGAAAGACAAAGGTAGGGTGGGCAGAGAAATGGGAGTGGATCAATAAGACCTCTCATATTTCAGCTGGTTTACAGGAAAGAGGTGCACTAAATGATTTGGATGTCTTACAGACCACATCTGCATCTGTGTGGGTGTGTGTGTGTGACTGTGTGAAGCCTCCATGTCCATCAGCCCGATACAAGATGATGAAGTGGTTCTCTTGAGGCTACGGCTGAACGATATGGTTAAAAAAAAAAGTTTCACTGCAATTAAATTACAGATAATGTGATTGTGATCACAATTTTAGTAGGAATGATAATTTTTACATCATAATTTTCATTTTTCATTGAAAAATTCTGTTTGCATGATTGGAAGTTATCACTATATTGACATGTATGATTCCAGTGAATAATTTCCAGTGAAAAACATGTCTTCACTATTGTTACAGAGGTTTACAGAGGACTGATAGAGAGTTTTGTCTCAATAAGCTAAATATCAGCAAAACCAATGAACTTGAGGTGGACTACCAGAGGAACAGGAGCCCCCATGTCCTGGTTGTCACCAGAACAGTGAAAATGCTGAGTTATGATGTTAAATAATGACCATATATGTGTCTTTGCAGAATATTATGATGTCCCAGTGAAGCTGACCTTTGGCCTTTTACACATAAAATGTGATCACTTCATCATTTTATCCTATTAGGCAATTGTGTGAAACTGTCATAATTAGAGGCCAAAAACATGCTTTGTGAGGTCATAGTGACCTTGACCTTTGACCTTGACCACCAAATTTGTATCAGTTCATTGTTGAGTCCAAGTGGACGCTTGTAACAAATTTGGAGAAATTCCTCCAAGGCGGTCCTATCACGTTCATTAGAATGGGACATATGCCACCCAAAAACATAATTCCCCCTGCCACAGCTGCCACCGCATAAAAAATTGCAGTTCCTGCAATTTGGATATTGCACTTGGCCATATTGCGATTTTCATATTTTGATTAATAGCTCAGCTCTATTTGAGCCTGAAAAAACCCTTTGTACTCTTGAGCACACACCTAGAACTGCTAGCTAAGCATGGAAGAAAAGAAATAAATTTGACTACTGTGTTTATGACTGACTGCTACGAAGCACAGTCATTCATACTGAGAAATGTAACAGATTAGCTGCAGTTTATGACAATGTTTCTTTAGCGGATATTCATTAAAATTGCTCCAGTAGTCCAGAGATTCTTTTATCATTATTCAAATCAATGAAGGCTACAATATGAGCAAAAAAAAAGCAACAGCTCCATCTCTGCCTCATGCAGCCACCATTGAATTCGACAGTGTGAGAGCACAGGGATTGGATTCTCTGCTTTGCATTTTGAACAGCACAGCACTTTCTCTGTCTCTCCAACCCAGCCTTTTAATGGAGGCATCAAAGCCGACCCTCTCACCCACCTGACACAATACTGCTGATGCCTGGTAAAGCCTCTTAATGCCATAGCAACAAAAATCAACACTCAATCTACAGACATGTGCACATCAACCAGAGTACACGTGAACGCACCGCATCTACCTCCCTGTGATTTTGCTGTCGATGTGTGAGGAGATGTTTTCTAATTTACCATAATGAGTCATGCATTGTGTGATATGCTGTGTAATCTATCATTATCTGTAAGTAGATAAGCATTGACAGTTCGGCGTCTACTGTTGCAGCATTTCCAGCTCTCTAATCTCAAAGTGGCCTGCTATAATACATAATTTGGGATTGATGACCTATAATCCCTCGGCAGTGTAAACATGGAGAAATCCGAGGCAAGGTCATGAAAAAGTCAGATCTCCCTGAGAGAATAATTTAAAGACAACTTTTAGCTGGGCCACCTGACCAGCAGGAAGGCAGGGTGAGAAAGGAAGTGGGAGCGACTACAACTAAGAGTGTTGTCTCCTGGTTAGAATCAATCTCCACGGTCTCCAGTTCCCAAGGACACCCCATCCAGCCCCGTGACTGTCCCTCCTCTCTCACCCAACGGGCTTACGCAAGCACTCTCCTCTGCTGACAGGGAAGGTGTTGTCAATGGTTTTATCCCTTTCACACTTGAACAAGGGTAGAAGAGCATAACTGGGCTCTATGGGAAAGAAATTACTCTGAAATCCAACTGGTATTCATCGTATTATACACACACGTGCTCATGCATTATTCACATATTCTCTCAAAAAGCTCTACTTACAAGTATTAACTTATGCGTCTGATTCTGGCCTACAACGCCGGCTCACTAGCTCAGTGACCCCGAACACTGACCACTTTGTCAGGAAACACTGGAAGAGGTGAAAGTAGACCAGACTTTTGTTCTCTAATTAGCAAACTGAAGGCCTGTTCAGCATGGCTAATGCTACAGCTATTAACTGTGCTGCTGCAGATGAGACAACAGAGAGACTGCAGCTCGTCAACAATAGCAGCAGGGAGAGATCGGTAAAGTAGAAAAGGCGAGAGAGTAAAACACAGGGCCGTCCTGCTCACTGAGCTGTGCGGCTGACAGAGGAAAGTTCTGGACAGATGAGAGAGAAATACGGACATAGACATCGATTCAGCAGTGGCTGCGGGGTTTTGCATGGCTGAAGACTGCTGAGAGTGAAGAGGACAGCAGGGACTCATAAATCTAAAGGAAGCGGAGGCTGAGAATGAAGTTTTCTTTTACAATCTAACAGGGAGCAGGTCAGCAGAGAGAAGAGAATGTGCTGCAAGTGTTACAAACATAAAAAGAGCTGATAAGCATTCTCGCACAAACACTGTGTAATATACACTTGTTTAACAACCATAAATGTATTAATACTGCCTACATATGGAAGAAGTGACAGTTTTAGCTGTTAGCTACATCTTGGCTTTCTGGATTTAGTAAGAGATCACGCGGAAGTCAGTTGTTTGGCCAACTGCTGTGTTTTGCAGCGGGAAACCTTTCGCACATTAATCCCAAGGTACACATGCAAAATGTAAAATGCTCAAGTAGGTGCTCAGGAGGGATTACCTGTATTCTTTTACATTCATGTTTGTTTTTTAAATGTTTAATATTATTATTATTATTATTATTATTATTATTATTATTACATTTACAGTATACTAAGGTTTAATTGTCCATTTAGCAAATGTAGCACAAGGCCTGTGTGAGATTTACAGTGTTGTATGTGAGAAATGTTGATTAGCTTACTATTGATCGTGACCACCTAGTGACTGATGGCCTCAGTGAATAGCCTCCATCTATCACTGAGGTAATTTTGCCTCTGTAAATCTCCACATTTTGAAACCAAAGTAGTGCCACAGCTGAGGCACAGACACCATCGCTCTGCCACCTCCTGAATAATGCATGCGTGCACGGCGTTCAATCAGGGCTCACGGGGAGACAGAGATGGATGTTAGAAAGACAGGAAGAGGAGAATCAGAGGCAGTAAAGAGGAGGCAGGAGGCAGCAGGGTATGTGTCTATGTGAGCGTGTCAGAGGAGAAATACAGAAACAGAGACGGGAGGGGCGCCCTCTGACGTTATGTTGATATGCCGGCTTGAAAAAACCATAAAGGTCAAGGGAACAAAAACAAAACTGAAAACCCACACACTTGAAAGCACATTATCAAACTTAACCACCAATGACATGTCAGATAGTATGAAAGGACAGCCTGAGTCAATAATGCCATAGCAGCTTGACATTTAGCCAGAATTAGATCCCCTCAGCAATGAAGAAATGACACTGATATCAACTCTGTGTGAATTTCTAATTGCCTGTCTTAAGTTCAGGCAAATAAACTGATTTAAAATCTAATGCATGACATAATAAGCCAGTTTAAGGCTGTGTGGGTATGTGGTGGTGCAGGGGGGCTACTATGTATACAGACATTCACTTTTGATGTGTGTGTATGTGTGTGTGTGTGTGTGTGTGTTCATGTGCTGTTCGTATGTATCTGTGTGGGCATGTCACGAAGGTTAAATACTGATCTAAAAGGGTTATGCAGATTAAGACCTGAACCCCATAACAAATGGGAATTAATCAGAGCCGGGGATTTGGGCCAGAGGATAATCTCACTGTTTGGATTGGCTGTTCCTCCTAAACATCAAAGACATGCCGTCTAATATGACCGAATCATACTGACATAAAAATCCAAAGGCTCTCTCATCATCTCTGTTATCGCGCAGAAAGAGGCTGCAGTGCGCCGCGTGAGGGAGGGATAACGGTTGATGATGATCTGGCGAAGTGTCATCCACCCCTCTGACACATGCATGATCAAATGCATTCGAAATATATCGCACAGAGAAGCCTCTATCTGGTCTTTCTGTCTCCCTTAGTCAGATGAATACACACATGATGCATATTCAGACAGACAGACGCACAGGGCAACCTTTGCCCGCACTCTGTAATCCACTGTGTGTGTGTGTGTGTGTGTGTGTGTGTGTGTGTGTGTATCCATCCATCCAGTGTCAGCAGGATTACTTCCTCTGTGGCAGTGATGTAACATAACAAGGACTGACACTGTCTCTGCTCTTTGCTTCTTTGGCTGTGAAGTGAGCAGTCAGGGTCTCTCTGTGTGTGTGTGTGTGTGTGTGTGTGTGTGTGTGTGTGTGTGTGTGTGTGTGTGCGTGGAGGCAGGGGGGTGAAAGAGAAAAAGAGAGAGCACATTGATGTATGTTTTACTATGGCCTCTTTAGCATATAAAAAATTGGTCTGAAGTTTTGGAGAAGGCCCCGCTCTTGCAAAACATCTTTGTTGGAAAAGCTCTGCTCGAGCCCATCATGTAATTATAGCTGGGATCCTCTCTCTTTTGTTGGTGGATTAATGTGGAAAATGCAAAATATCAAGCTCTGATTCATGTCATGAGCTTAACCCTTGCAACCAGCCCTGCCCCAACTAAATCCCTAGTTTCTAGTCAACTCGGCAGAGAAGTGAGTGAGATAGGAGGAGAGAGAGAGAGAGATGGGGAAAGCTTGAGGGGGGATGGGGAGGAAAGAGGTGGGAATCTGAGCTCTGTCTCCAAGCAACGTTCTGCATAGCAGGGAGGGATAGGAGGACACAGAGAGAGAGAGAGAGAGAGAGAGAGAGAGAGAGAGAGAGAGATGGAGGGAGGGAGGAAGAAGATAAAGAGGGAGGGAAAGAGAGAGAGAGAGAAATGGAAGGAGGTTGTCTCTGCATAGCAGCAAACTGCACTGGGTCACCCACCCTCTGCTGCAGCCGTGGCTCCAAGCCACAAGCATAAAACATTTACATCCCACAGGATGGAGAGAGAGAGAGAGAGAGAGAGAGAGAGAGAGAGAGAGAGAGAGAGAGAGAGGGTGAGAAAAAGAGAGGATATGAGATAATAGTTTTTAGAAATAGTGTAATTTAGCTCTAAGATAGTGGGATAATGCAGCTAATGACTCAAATATTTGCATAATACTTCACAGCACAGTCCCTTTAATAGGATGTGGCTGCAAAGGTTTTATATTTCATGCTGCCAGGCAAATAAGTTATTTAGAGATCCTATTTTGTTTCCACAGGTGTGTATGATCCTTGGCTATTTGGGACTTTCGGGGAGGATCCACCTGAATCCATGGACTCAGATTTGTTGTTGTTTTGTCCCTGCATTCAGCTCACGTTAATTATAATAGGTTCTAAGCTGATGGCCACTTGTGTAATCACTGCAGCTCCGATAAGCCGGATGTAAATACACACCAGAGGCTGTAGAAATATAAGTGTGTTAATGGAAATTTCGCATCTGGACAGGCTACAAAATAAATCTGTCTTCTCATCTTCACTCTAGCTTGCTTGAAGCTCAGTGTTTCTTTCTTCATTGCACTTGGCATCTCTGTGCCAGCCTTGCTCACCTGCAAATTGCTATTAGCTCGCTATGATGAGCAGTGGTCCATAGCAACTGCAGAGAAGCAACAACAGACAGACAAGCTGTGTGCCTGAATATAAATGTCAGCGCTCGGGGAGAGGAATCATTAGGCACAGCAATTAACCAGAGAGGCAGGCACGACTGAAAAGAAAAATCTGAAGCTGTACATATAGTACGAGTTTGCAAACAGTGAAACAACTTGTACTGCTTAAATCCGTGCATATTCACTCACCTGAATTAATATTGAGTAATGGGTCTGTGTTTGTGTTTGTGTGTGTGTGAACAGTATGCATACATTTGTGTGTTTGCTCACACAAGACACAAAGCAAAAGAGGGTGAAAGAACGAGTTAAAGAGATTAAAAAAAGACAGTCTCACCTTCTCATATGGATCAGAATCATAGTTGAGTCCAATCCCGCAGTCATCTGTGATTTCAGAGAGATCCTCATCATCGAACTCCTCCAGGCTGATATCATGGGCTGGCCTGGAAACACAGCAGACATAGACACTGTATTTGCTGCATAGTGGACACAAGAACATCCATTGATATCGATGGCTGTTTCATCAATGGACCATCCAGAGGGGAATTTCGCATTGATTCACGCCCACACAGCGAGCCCCAGCCATGGGGAAGCCTGCTGCAGTAACTTATGGCCTGTCACTGTCTATCTGGGCCACATGTACTAAACACCAGCAGCTACAAACACCCACATCCTCTATCTTCTGTTCCCTACGATGCATTCATGGTGACAGGCTCTGACGTATAGGCCTTCTTTGATGACCGTATGACTTCAGTCCTGATGAATAATGTCTACACAGAAAGAATATGATCAAAATATTATTTCAAGCAAAGTTTTAACTTAACAGTTTTAGTTACATAAGACACTGTTGATATCATACACAGGGTTGGAAGTGAATTATTATTGATCAAGAATTTCTGGCCTTTTTTTTTTTTTTTTTTTTTTTTTTTTTTTTTTTTTAACAACACCAGCACCCTACAGTAGGGAAGGATATTGCTCTGAAATGAGCAATGGCAGTCCAAGTTGTCTTGATTAGATTCTATCTCATCTTTGCCCCATTAGTTTCAGCAGGCCTTCAGTTCACCAGCAGTCACTTTGCAATGTGTGGAACCCAGGAGGAAATGCTGCATTGCAGCTCTCTTACTGAGAAGAGGACACTCCACACATTTCCTATGGATGTTCACAGCTTACATCACACAGTGGACTGTGTCTTACAGGGCTCTGTCCATGCAATGTCATTGGTCACATGGAGCAAATCAGGACATGCTGATGCAGCTAAAAGCAGAGATAAGTGGGCTATGATAAAGTCATAATTTTATAGTCATAATGTATTCCAAATATACTTTAAGACCCTCCCCCAACCTCCCTGTGATGTTGATCTGCTTTAATGTGTGATAGGGAGTTACTCACAGACATACAAAACTAGGAAAAGGAAACCTGATAATTCTACAGGAGATAGGATGTAACTGATGCTATATAATGTAATATCAACTGTATGTCATCGAGTGCAATAAGCCTTGGGCCTGTTACTCTTGTTGTCTGTGGTGAAAACAGATAATAAAATCAATTAATGGGCGTGATCAATATTTCATTCCAGCTGCATGTCATTTAAATGTAATTCTGTTTAATAGTATGAGTTACCAGACACAAGGACTCCAAACATCAAATTCAATTCTAATAGAGCACAAATAGCATTTCAAACATAACCATCTAATATAAACACTATTAAAGGTTATGATTGCTGAGCAGTACAAAATATTTTGATAAAACTGTGTGTTCAAAGAGTTGCTGATACTTGGACCACAATATAACACAATCATTTTCCATTTGTGGAAAATTACATGAATAAACACACTGCTAGGCATGACCTTGGTAATGATATGTATATCTAACTAGATAAAAGAGTGCTCAAGCTGCTTCCGATATGATAAAGACTGTGGAGAAACAACAAAATAATAATTACTGAATATGAATTCAAATCCCAAACTCAAATTCTTCACTATATATTTATCTTTTTTTTTAATTTCTTCATAGCTTTTGTTTTTTGCTTGTTTTTTGTTTTTTGTTTTTGGCCTGCTGACATTACAGTTAAGTATCTACAGCCATATGCTAACAAATTAGTCCTGTTTTTTAAAGGATTTTCTTTTTATTATTTTGCCTAATGACTTCCAGGTGGTAGTTTTTTCTTTCCAAAATGTATATATTTACATATGTACACTTCCCCCTATCTCTCCCAGCTTTTCCTCTCTCTCTCTCTGTCTACTTTCGCTAATATCAATATCATGAATAAAGCAGAAATGACAAAACAAAACCTTAAAAAACATGTAAACACATGCAATGCATGTGCCTTACAATTAAACAACAAAAAAAGATGTTAAAAAGAGAAAAAACAACAATAAACACAACCTCTATAAAATGCATTTTAACCTGCAAAGTATAGTTTTGTTTTGTTTTGTTTTGTTTCGTTTCATTTCGTTTTGTTTTTAAATAGGAGCAGAACAAAACAAGGACCAAACTTTCCTCTTGCTGAATAAAATCTTATCATATTATCATTATATACTGTGTTTTTTTTTATAAGAGGTTTGGAGTGTGTTTGCTGAGTGCTGCTATCACAGGAACAGTGGGTGGATACTGTATAACGCTAGGACAAATGGAGTGTGTGTAGTCTGAAGAAAGGGCAGTGAGGGTCACCCCGTCTTGACTGATAGGAATGACTTTTTGATAAGGATCTGGCTGATAGGTGCCTGAAACCCTGTATATAAGACCTGCTCCGCTCCAGCGTGAGTCGTACCCGTTCTGTGTGTACAGGAGGCATGATGAAGTGTCTTGTTGCTGTTCTGGTCTGTGTGGTGCTTGCCGAGGGAATCGTCAAGTAGGGAACCTCTTTCCTTTGCCTCAAATGCATTCTTTCTTCCTGAAAGCAAAAATTAACTTCTGACCTTTTCAAAGTCTCCTAATAACTAATGCCAATGGCAGGGGAGAGCATGGGAAATAACAATTGTTTGTGTGCCTGTTTCCTCCACATCTAGGATCCCTCTGGTGAAGAACAAGTCTATGCGTGAGGCCCTGAGAGAGAAAGGCATCAACCTGCCGTACCAGGACCCAGCTCTCAAATACCAGCCAGATGAGTTCGCCGGCTCCGCCAACATGTACATCAATAACTACGCTGATGTAAGAAATTATAGTTTAAAGCCACTACGCCGCTCCTGCTGCCACTAATGATTATTTTCATCGTTGATTAATCTATTGCTCATGTTTTTTTTTTCAACTCGTCATTTATCTTTTTGTCTATAAAGTGTGAAAGATAGTGACAAATACTCATGGCAAGGTAAACTGCTTTCTCTGTCAGAGCGGCAGTCAAAAAAACAACCAAACAAAAACAAAGTATTAATTTTATACTGATATGAATGCAAATGCAAATCCTTGCATCTTAATGAAGCTGTAATCAGCAAATGTTTAGCATTTGACCGACAAAAATGATGACTGAAATTACAATCCATCGGTTGTCTTTAAATCTACTAATTACACAGAGGAAGAAGGCAAAGATAATAAATTCACTGGGTTTGACAAACTATTTTTATCCTTTTGGGGGGAAATATAGAATGTGTTATGTCCAAAAAGGTATTTCAGTGCATTGAACATGACATAGTAGGACCTAGCAGGGTGAATTGCAGTTGACTAAATGGATATATAAGGTGTGGTGCTTTATTCTTTGCATGTAACTATCTGTGCCTCTACTGAATGTGTTGCACAGACCACCTACTATGGAGCCATCAGCATTGGAACCCCCCCACAGTCCTTCCAGGTGCTGTTTGACACCGGATCTGCCAATCTGTGGGTGGACTCCGTCTACTGCAACACTCAGGCCTGCAGTGAGTACAAACCAGCCTATAGTCTATATGGCAGTGGTAGGGACCAGCAGGCTTCATGCTATTAATTGCCACTTCATCTGTCACCTTCTTCAGAGCATATGTGAGGCACTTTAAGAGGACGTACTGCTGCCATAGGCTGAGCTTGTAGGGCTTGCAGCTTGTGATCAGGTTTACAAGACGACATGCTGTACATACACAGGATTTAGATTTCTAAATGTAATTACAGGCATGCCACTGAGCTTTCTGGTCTTTGGCTACCATGTAGACTCGAGTGCTTGAGTTCTGATAATCAAATGAAATTATCAGAATGTAGAAAGGCTCTGCTGGCATAAGGACATGTTCATATGGCAGTGGCTCCAGAAATAATCCCGATCTATGACATTTCCAGACACGCACAAGAAGTTCAACCCCCAGCAGTCCTCCACCTACTCTGCCAATGGAAGGTCTTTCTACCTGCCCTATGGAGCTGGAAGTCTCTATGGAGTCTTTGGATATGACACTGTCAACGTGAGTCTAACCACAAGCTAACCCAAGCCTCATCACCGTGTTTATTTATTTTTATTAGTGGATGAGTGTACAGATACTGAAATGGGCCACTGGCAGAAATTGGAAAACATACAAGGTCTTAAGGACTTAAGGACTTTCAGTACTACAATGCTGAAGAAGTATATCCATTTTAATGTAATTGTATTGTGGTGGTGGTATTTAAAAAAAAAGTCACGCAGTCTAACGGGCATGCAGCAGCAGAAGCCTCTCCTGGTCATATATAAATGGACAATATGAATGTCTGTAAACTGGGCAGCACTCACACCCATCTTCTCAAGCCATGAATATGTTACGATCATAATTACAGTTTATTTCTATAGCACTGCTGCAATTTAGTGTATTTATTGTATACCAGCATAATAGAGGATCATATGAGTTGCGTCTCATTCATCAAATCCCTTTGTGGTATGCCCCCTGTAGGTTGGCGGTATTGTAATCCAGAACCAGGAGATCGGTCTTAGCACAAACGAGCCAGGCCAGAACTTTGTGGTCGCCAAGTTTGATGGAATCCTCGGCCTGTCCTACCCAAGCATCTCAGCCGGAGGAGAGACCCCCGTCATGGACAACATGATCAGTCAGAACCTGCTGCAGGCCAACATCTTCTCTTTCTACCTCTCCAGGTGCTCCAAGGCAATCATCGAGTAGCCTCAAGCATATGCTATATACCGTATATTTTCCACAGTGCTTGTAAATACAGCAACAAGGTGAGGTGAGAGCTTAGTTGTGATGTGTTGTTTCGACTAGGAATGAACAGCAGGGCAGTGAGCTGTCCTTTGGTGGAGTGGACAACAGCAAGTACCAGGGCCAGATCTACTGGACCCCCGTCACCTCCGAGACCTACTGGCAGATTGGCGTTGATGGGTCTGTGCCTTTTAAACCTCACACATTTGTGCAGAAGGATTCTGTCTAAATTAAACACTGAATAACTTTTTAATCAAGTAATGTCTGCTTTATTACCATTGCAGAGGATTGAGTTGTACTGATTTACTAGAAAGGCAAAGACAACTGGATTTGCTTTGTAATCTTGAATTGGACGAGTTTCCCTACTCGTCCAGAAAGCTTTCAGCTCCAATGTGGTACAGAGTACCACATTGTACAGAAGGAATGTTTGATCAATTCACAATATTGCGAGATAATCAGCTCTGAAACATCACAATATCTGCAACTGAAGGAAAAAATGCCCTGGAAAATTCAAAGTATTTTTTTCACTGATCAGGAATCAATCATGTTTTTCAGTGTTTTAATATGTTAATATCTAAAGGCAGGGAAAAAAATACACCTCATATTAACTCAAATGCGCCATCTGTGCAAATAAAGTTGAAAACTCAAAATATCAAATATATTACTATAAAAAAGCTAATTACTATGAGAAATTATTTAACTTAAAACAAAACTTAGAATTCTTTATGTAAAGTTAAAATGTAAAAAACAGAAAAATCTATACTTGGCATAAGGATATCAGTAAACTTTTACACAAGGAAGTATTGCAATATAATGTATTATCAATCTATTATTCCACCCCTAGTAGGAAGATCCCCGAGATTGATAACTTTGACTTACTACTTTTAGATTGAGACTCTATTTTTTTAGTGCCTTGCCTGGTTGACTGAAACATCATCAGATAATTGATAACTTTATGTCCTAATGTGAATGAGGACATAAAGAATGAGAAACAGAATCTATATATTTGATATGATAACTGATGCTGCATGCGTGGTGCCCTACAGATTCCAGATCAATGGTCGGGAGACAGGCTGGTGCTCCCAGGGCTGCCAGTCCATTGTGGACACTGGAACCTCCATGCTGACCGCCCCACAGCAGGTGCTGGGATACCTCATGCAAGCTATTGGAGCCCAGAGAAGCCAGTATGGAATGGTACGACACATACACACATACAAACACACACACAGACACACACACACACACACACACAAGGAGACACTCTTTGAAGCCCCTTAATTTCAGAGCAGTTATTTTTAGTGTATGTCCCAGTGTTGTAAGCATTTAAAATGGCTTCCACTCTTGGCTTGATAAGGAAAGTATAATTAGGTATACACACACACACACACACACACACACATGAACACACTTGCAGTGGAGGTAGTAGAAAGGGAAGCTTTGGCACTATTCTTCCTTATGAACAATGATTCAATTGTGTCTTCATATTGATCCAACATAAGCCATTAAGCGAGTACACTTGTATACTTAAAATGTGAAAGACCAAAGCACAACCTGGACAAACAAAAGTCCTCATGCGCACAGTATTTCTCTTTCTATCCATCTGATTTGTTGTTGTTGTGTTATTCCCTAGTACATGGTGAACTGCAACCAGATATACAACATGCCAACTCTTACCTTCGTCATCAGTGGTGTTTCCTTCCCCCTGCCTCCCTCTGCTTACATCATGCAGGTAAGATATGTATATTTATTGCTAGAGCATGTATTTTTGCCTCTGTCACTGTGTATTTGTGTTTGTGTGCACCTTCTATGTTCCATGCTATGATAAGCAAGCACACAATAGTTTGCACCTTTCACATCCTCTGTTTCCATCTGCAGCACTACCAGAATGGATACCAGTTCTGCACCGTGGGCATCACCCCCACCTACCTGCCCTCTCGTAACGGCCAGCCCCTCTGGATCTTTGGAGACGTTTTCCTCAGGGAGTACTACTCCGTCTACGACCGCACCAACAACCGTGTCGGCTTTGCCACAGCTGTCTGAGCGTTACCGGTGTAACCTGACCATGAACCTAAACCTGCTTGGATAATGATGAATGAGTTTCCGTCTCCCCAAACACTGTCTAACTAATGTGCCAGATAATTTAGCTAATGAAAATGCAAGATCTTACAGCAGTCACTACACAGGTATTCACCCTTCATTGGTGGAGGCTTTGTGGGCAGAGGACCTCCTGGCCTTTCATACCACCTGTGCTGTGTTGGAGCGGTGTCTTAGGTATGTTAGGTGAGATGTAAACACTTGTTGGTTTATTCTGACTTGGCTGCCTATGACTGTCCTGCAAGTCTTACATAGAAAATCTTAATAAAGGTAGTTGGCTTTGTATATAACCTAACTGGCGCAACAATATGGCCAATAAATGTCATGATTGTTAAGACCAGTAATGATGAAAGTGTCAACAATAAATGTTTTAATGATTCATACCTTCAAATGAGCCCTTGTTATCATAACAGCACAGGTTCTGGATAGAGGGACATCAAAGGGATTTCTCTCTTTATAATTAAGGGAGTGTGTGTATGTGTGTGTGTGTGTGTCTAATTACTTTCCTCAACCAGTAGAAAGAAGAAACCATTTTAAATTGCTTACTCTCCTGGGATGTACCGGCATAATAACTCAAAAATGCAGAAGGTCTAACAAATATGTCCTTGCATGCCATGTGTATTTATGTGTATGCACATGCATGCACATGGTAGGTGCGTTATCTGTGTGTAACTGTGTGTTTAAGAGGCTCTGTCTGATTAAGCCAAAAGCTCATTAAAGAAATGTTTGGGATTCAGCGGTGACATGCAGTGTTTTCCCCCACCACATTAAATTAGTGTAAGCCCCTGTGTGCAGGCTTCTTCATGTGGACACACACCAGAACCACACAAGATCACATTTATGTCTGTCAAAATTATTACAGTGGCTGAATTTATTGTCTAAGCCAGTCATGAAGAAATGAGGTCACAAATGAGCTCCTTACCAATCCGTCAAATTCTGTGCATGTGTGTGTGTGTGTGTGCGCGCGCGTGCATATGTGTATCTCTCACTATGGAAAAATACCACATGGGTGCAGCTGTCTCCATGGCAGAGTACAACACACAAGTGAAATGTAGTTCCATGGTTGTTTTGTTATATCAAGGGATGCAGAGAGGCGGAGAAATGGAGGGACAGAGAGACGGAGGGGAAACAAAGAGGTAATCAGATAAGAAGCCTGTAGTTATCTTTGGCCAACAGAAAATTCTGCCTAAAACTTAGCAAGGATGTATGCTTTTGGAGAGATAAAATCTGTGTAATGTATGTGTATCAGCAAATATGCATCAAATAAGAACTGTCAGTGTAAAAATCACTTTTTTTTTCATCTGATAGGGTCAGATAAGGACAGCAATGCCAATATCAGCCATGTTTTGGTGCTACAACAGCAATAAACTCTACTATCGATTACCTGGGTGCCACATAGCCTTTCATGGTTTTTAAAATTAAGACCACATTTCTCATAAACCCATTGCTTCTTGTTGCAAGTGCTTCCACGCTGCCTGCCTTCTTCTCTGGTGACTCTTTCAAAGTGTTTGGTTTGAAGAACGAGCAGAAAGATAAAAAGCATTTTCTAGTCGAATGTCAACATACGTCAAATGTAAAATGTAAATGTAAACAACATCCCCTGGATATCCCCATATGATCAATCAAGCAGAGTGTGCAACTTCACGTAAGCTTGACGCCTGGTTGAAATTCTTGGGCATATAGACAGAGACCCTTTTCATATAACATATTCTGTAACAATGATGCCAGAATAAAAATGTGTATTATTTTGAAAGTGAAAATGGCTCCTGTTCTGTGTCTTAAAGCAGAGTTTGTGCCATAAAGCAAACCGGTGGAGTTTCCATGTAATTTAAACCCTGCGGCAAATAATGTAATATGCAATGTGGAGGCCGGTTGAGGGTGACAGTCTCAGCAGTATTTTTGCTTGTTTACAATAATTACACTGTCATAAAATCAATGTGGCAGTAATCTATCAATGTTAAAATGTTACTTGCACAAGCTTTAATATTTTCAACTGTTTGTTGTCCTCTTTCATTGGGTTTGACCTCTTCCACTGTTCCCTTTTTCTGCTGTGTTTATAGACTCCATTTTGTTCTCTGTTCATCTGCTAAGTGTTGAAGCTCTCCTGCAGCTCAGCAATGTGTGTCAAAACAGATTGTGTCCCCATTTTCCCTAAACTGCGAGGCCTAAGAAATATGTGTCAGTGAAAAGTTGCACACTCTGAGCAATATCCAGACTCTTTCCCTTCTCTTAAAAACGCGAAAATGCTGACCGACCACATATCATGTTATGTCCAGGCCAAAAAAAAAAGCAACCCCACCCATCTCTTTCTCAAACACACTGCACACTAATGCTACACATGCATGCACATACACCACTTGACATTTAAACTTTTTTTCCTGTGTGAGACTCCTATTTTTCTTCTTTGTCTAGTATAGTTTGTTACCTAGACTAGAAAACAGGTGGATTCCATGTTAAACTGCTTAGATGCAGCAACAGCTCCTCTGTTGACACTGCAAGTCCATCATCAGTGCTCAGTCAAAGGGAGCAGGCAATGCCTTTCACACCGTACTGTGTACCACTCCCTGGATACTGCAATGGTGCATCCAGATTCATTATCACTCCCCACATCGGGCTACCATCACCAGAACACAACCATCCCTCCTTCTCTCTCTCTCTCTCTCTCTCTCTCTCTCTCTCTCTCTCTCTCTCACTGTCTCCATATATATGTATGTATGTATGTATCGGTCCGTCTCTCTACCCCACATCTGTCCTGCCAGTCACTCCCTGTCATTTCAGATCCTGTCAGGTCCAGATCAGAACTCGTCACACCCGCATACTGCCATCTGTGTCTCCTCCTCTCATACAATCTGTGTACAGTGTATGCACATGCACACAGTCACACACACACATACACACACACACTCACTCACACAAAAGACTTTTTTTTTTGGTCTGAAAATATAAGCATGCAAAACTCCTCATCCAATTAAACTAACTGCTTCCTTTTAACCATCAGCACCTGTGTCATGATGACATCATCTTTAATGGCCAAGGGCATTTGGTGTGGTTACTGACTCATTTATAAGATCACTGTCCAATGCCTTTCACCCATCATCAGCCTCCAGTAATGCAGACACACACCCACCCACACACAAACACATACAACACCCAAGCGCGCGCGCACACACACACACACACACACACACACACACATGGGAATGAGTCATACATTTAACCTAATTACGCACCCTTTGTTGTCTGTGTCAGATCGAAACATGAATATGTAGCATTTTTTTTTTTAAACAAAGGCAGTGATGATGCATGTGTTTGCTGACAGCATAAGATATGATGTGGATTTGGCTTCATGAAATCATCAGAGGCAAAAGAAAATGGTTTTGATAAATGAGAAGGATTACCATCATACAACTGGAAAATGAATCTCTCTTGCATAAATATGACCCATTTAATGCTGAAGCCATAAGATGGTCACTCAAAAGCACTGAGAGAGAGAGAGAGAGAGAGAGAGAGAGAGAGGAAAACAGAAACACAAAGAGATAGAGGGAGAAAGATAAAAAAAAAGAAGGTTAGGGAGACAGCAGGGGGGAGGGAGAGCTGGAACGCTTAAGCTAAAATGAATCTGTGTATTTGATTTAAGCCTCTTACTCCATGGTGGTCTCCCACTTCCCTGCCTCTGCCTTACTCCAACTGGCTTCAAAGAGTCAGACAGCAAAAGTGGAACATTAACTGCTAATCAAATGAGAAGCCAGAAAATTGGGAGACGGGAAGAGAAATTCACAAGGATTCATTCTGTAAATTTCCTTCTACCCGATGTTGAAAATATCGTGTACCACTACTGCCTACCAGCCTACCAGGCAAAATAATGACCTCAGACCAGATTGCATTAAGACCACTGCTGGAGTAAATCTACAACAGACAGCAAAAACAAACCCTTTCATAAAATGTTATAATTGAAGTCTATAGTATGAGCTGTTGCTGCTTTGACTCCTAAATTTTGACGTTTCAGCATGTCTCATTTAGGCTTCAGTAGCACAGTAGGGATTACTTATGCTGAAAAATCGTGGCCCACATTTAGCATTCATTAATATGCATTGCAGATGATAAAAACCTTGATAGAATAACACTCTGCAAATGTAGCAGTATGAGCTACAGCTTATACTGATTCATTTCATTGTGTCTATACTAACATTCATGGTAACATGTTACCATTTGCCTTGCATGAGAATATAATCCCATATTTACATTTAACAAAAGAATTTTGAATTACTTAAATGAATTAAGGTCTTGTCTTACGTGAATCATGTGACAAGAGAAATGCAGGCTCTCTGACAGATTACATTGCCCACTGGAAACAGTTTTGAGGTTATGTAAGGCAGCTTACTGTACAGACACACCACCACCACACCACTGGTAGCTTAAACATCAATCAGTCACACACAAAGAGACAAACATGTGTACACAGAGGAAGACCCACACATAAACACACACACATACAAAGACAGACTACAGCCAAACCAGTAAGTGAGCAACAACTGCACTTTACAGAAAGACAAACCTGTATGTTTCCTATCTTTCATTTATATGATTTATTGGTATTTCAAATACTGAAATAGATCCACAGCTGACTTAAGATACACATAAAGGATGTGTTTGTGTTTGTGCACACACAAGCACACACATGCACACATGGTTCCAAAGCATTGCTCTGAAATCCCTACATTACCAGCGATAGCTACAATTCACGTGTGTATTTATATCTTACAAAACTGTGCTCATGCCTTCATCTACCTTCATGTGTGTGCAGTATTTTGGACACTTCTACAAATACACGATACACGATACAAATCCTACTTGGATTCTTTGGATGTCACTTGTTGAAGGCCACAGGAAACATAAATTCAAGGAATACTGGCTGATTATTATTATGTCTTAATGGTCTACATTTCTCCTCTTGCTTTAACGTTTCTCTTGCTGTGCTTACTCTAAAATCCAAATAGTAAACTTAAAAACATGAGCTGCATTTGAGATCACTAACAGCATGCATAGGTCAAAAGAGTGTATAAAGAAATTATTGACAGCAGGGCTCTATTTGCCAGTGCTATGAACTCCCAAGAGGGATGATACTATGGCCAAACTGTGGTAATGTGCTCTGCAGTGAGGTAAAGGGTAGTCATGCAAAAAAAAAAAAAAAAAAAAAAGTAACTGATCTCATCTAGCCATGAGATGAAGCTATGTACTGTAACTAAATCCCAGATAAGTGCTTTTGGAACTGGGTTTATAAAATGCATGTTGTGCATATAAAATCTGCCTGGGCCTAGCTGGCTAATATGATTGCATTCTAGATGGCTTGCTGCTGTAACACAGGACACACAGAAGTAGACGGAACAGTGATGTGAGTCGGATACTATGGCGCTGTCCGTTGTCCTGTATTTCATCTCACTAGCACACCAGTAAGCTTATCTCTGTCTGCCTGTCTGTCTCTGTCTGTCTGTCTGTCTGTCTGTCTGTCTGTCTGTCTGTCTTTCCTGTAAAGAAATCATCATACTCAAACAGAGGCACTAATGTCTGAGCGCTTTACATGTATGCTGTAGTGTAAGAAAAAGAAAAATACAAACATTCTTCTCATAATTATTACCAGTATGTAGTATTCTGTATTAAGTAGGCCTGGTAGTTGGCAGTACAAGTAGGCTAACAGTAGCGGTATAAGCGAATAGCAGATGAATGCAGGGCACAGAAATGACAACTAAGCCCACTCAGTTAGGCTACAGTGAATTCCAGTATATTTTATCTGCCATAAAGAAGCTGCAATGCCTCCAGGAAAACACAGATCTGCATATTGCCTCATGAGCCTCCCTAGAATTTACCCTTCATTCAAATAACATCTTATTGCTGCAGCATAAGGCAGCCCGCGGCCTAATGCATACATTGAATCGATTGGGCTGAGGAAATCCACATCGTTATAGCAACAACCTTGGGGGTAATTATGTATAGGCTATCACTGGTACTGCATTGGAGTCCTCTGCTGGGAGAAAAAAAAAAAAAAAAACTTATTGATGTCTGGTGACTACAATAGAGATTACTTAAAGCTAAGCAATAAACACAACACAACACATGAACATTGTGTGTCGCAGAGGTCACACGCGTTTTGAACAATATAGGGCCTGCACAGTTTTAGAAAGCGTTGTTAATCGTCACGGTTCAGCAACATGCCTGTGCTTGGGCTGGTCTCATCAGGGCGTGGGCCTCACTCACAGAGAATGCGCAAGGCGGGTGACTGGCGTGACAGCTAAAAATCAATCACTTGGCCTCCCCTTTACCATGAACCTCACCTCTCACTTTTCGTAAAAGAGCGCATTCTGAGGATGCTTATCTTAAACACGCGCACCACTTCTATAAGGCGTTATTGACGAAACACAAACAACAACCATTCTTCAGCTTTGGCACCTACAGGCGGCTGGGCACTGTGCGCAAGGAGGCAGTAGCAGGCCTAGCAGGTTATTCAAAATATCGGTACTTCACATGGTTTTGCGTTTTACTGCAGTCATCAAAACACTGATGTGGGCTAGGTCTTTATCACCTCTGCCAGTGCCCTTCCCTCCACTCATCAGTGGTGCGTATCATCCCCCATCTTTGCCCTGTCGCGCAGCATCCATAAGCTCTTACCTGCAGCCGGGAGGAGAGAGGGAATGGAAGGTGGAGAGGGAAAACATCTCAGCTCTGTCCGCCATCTTCTTCCACAAATGACTCAGAGCGACTGCAGAAAATCACGGAGGGAGCGCAGTCCATTCACAAACGGAGGGCAGAGGACGGACGCAATCGCGGACAGCGGTTTCTCTCTCTGCGGCCGCACGGATGCCCCCTGGCCGCAACCCTTAGCCGAATCAGACGAGCCTGCTCAGCACCATCAAATCTGCAGTCACCTATCCACACAGGGGGAGGGAGGGAGGGCTGTCAAGGCAGATTTTATTTTCAGAGAACGACGCCGCCGATATTAAAACACAATCCTGTACTCCCCCGATACGTCCAGACTAAGCGTGAGCATATGCAGCCGCAGTCCGTGTTTTTCCTCGCCAAATGTCTGCTGCTGTGATGCTGCCTATGACACACAACGGATACGGGCCAGCAGTGCGGACACAGTGAGATAGAGGAGGGGCTGTGGAGCAGAGAAGATGTAACGTCAGTGCCGTTACAGTCTGCCCTGAGTGGATGGAGGCAGAGCTCTACAGGCTAGAAAATGGTAGTGGCGAAAGAAAATCTGCTTTGATTGTTAGAAATCATTTGGCAGGAAAACTTACAGCTCCTGAATAAAACGCAATAGTTACCAAAAGTGGCCACCAATGGTCATCAATGAAATCCAGGGGTTTCCCAACAAAGTAGGTGTTTAATTTGAATATGTCACTCCATGCAGGGATGAGGTTGTGTTTTACTGTCCTCACTGCTCAGTGTAGGCCTAATGGATTTCGTGTCTCCTAAAAACACCTAAAATGTATTCATCCACCTTTTCTATTTAAGCCGACACGAACCTAAATTGTATAAAGTTACAGTACATTATGTCCCAAACTGATGACAGCATGTAGGGTCTTTTAGGGGGAAAGACATATAATATTTACTATATTTTCTTGTTTATATTTCTTGTCCATTGCTCTATGACCATCATCGGCTCAAGGTTACAATTCACTGTGCATTTAGCACTAAACAGGCCTACTGATTGCAAATGAATTGTCACAGAGTGAATCATAGCCAGGCCGTGATCGAAATGGGATTCCAAACATACATGTAGGCCCACCATAAAGTCACATGTTGCATGCAGTAAGTGCTTTACATTATCAGTAGGCCATCCCATTCACCGCGCGGCCCGGAGCAGCTGTCCACCGCCCGTGGTGCTGAAACTGTGCACCTTGCAAGGCTGCAGTATCGTCACACGGGGGCGGCAAACGCTTACACCAGGCGTGGAAATGTCACGCAATAACCTTCAGAACAACCCAGTCGTGCAAGTTGCCCGACAGCGTTAACTCTAACCCTCCCACCAAATTGCATTCATCAAATAAAATATAATCAAATATGCTTAACAACTAGTGTTGGAATGCAGGACCTGAATTCAATTTACCCGCTGATCTATTTGCAGAAGTCTGACCCATTTTTGTAACTTAATGGTATTTATAGGAGCGAACTGTTGTGTCTTATACAATGAGACATTAAAAAATAAAAATAAAGATGTTTTGTTTCCCAAAGTGTAATTTTATTGATGTTCATAGTTGTTGCGTCAGGATGATCTCTCACTGAAGATCGTAGTTAAACCATCATTTGCTTTCTCATCCCTGATATCAATATCATATTAGTACTTCACTGTGAGGTAAAAGTAAAGGACAAAAATGTAAAATAGTTGTTCTTTTTTATTATGTTCCTTCACAGATAAGTCAACACAGCTTTTTTACACAACTGCTTTTTAATTTTCATTATTGTTATTTTGGAACAGTCTTTAAACTCGGCAAAGTGAAACATGGACAGTATGTGGCACATCTTTACATAGGATGGAGCTGAATAAATCCAGCAATGCTTTTATTTTTAATTCAAATTCAAATTCTGAGTAAATTTGAATTGAGTGGAATGCCTTTCTTTTCTTGCCTAAAGTGAAGCATTAGCAAGAGCATTAAATAGGATACAGACAGTTATGGAATTTTAGACTGTTTATTTTGATGGTGTGGCACCAGCAGGATATCACTTTATGCAATCACCCTTTCTCCAATGGGGATGGGTCCCAGAGTGACATCTCCTTCCCATTCAAAAACTGAGAGAAGACGATAAGCATTCTTTTAGTACATCTATGCACAATTCTGATTGTCTTACAACATAGGCACTCCTACACTTTTAAGTGAAATTATTATTATTGCTGTTGTTGAAAATCTTCAAGCTGTAGTGCGGCAACCATGCAATTTCAATTTCCATCTATGTATAGAAAATTCAGATTTCAAATGGTTTAACGTACCTTCATTTTGAACCTGGGTTTGAACCTGGGACACATCACGGCTCTTCCTTCCAGGATTAGACAGAGAGATGCCAGTGCCAGTGCCAGTGCCAGATCCAAATCCAGGCCAAACACCAGTAGAGCTGCTGGCACCAATTTCAGCCGCCACTGAGCCAGATGATCCATATGCACCAGAGTCACAGGAGCCACAAGCTCCATCAGCTCCACTTGCCTCCTTCCATCTTGGGAAGAAGACAGTCACAGAGCCATAAATGCCACATAAGTCCTCCAATCAAACTAGTTTCTTAAGACACAGGCACACATACACACTCACCCATTTATGAAGGAGCAAGCTCTATGTTCACTATCAATGGTGTAGGCAGCAGAGGATGCTTTCAAGTGGCAGGTAATGTAGAGCTGTTGGGCCAGAATGAGCCAGAATTTGGAGCATTGTTCGAGCTGATGTTGTATTTGCTGTATGTTGAGCAGAAAATGTGAAAAGAGTATTGAAGATCCTTACCATTCCACTGTTTGCACCCTGGAATCTAAAGGCCTCCAACTGGAATTGCAGTTTGTTCTCAGCAGTGCGAGGCATGAACTTGGAGGCAGAACCTGTGATCTTTGCATCAACCAAACATCTGTATGTAAGAACATATTAATTGGAAAATCACATCAGATGGACCAAAATGTTTTGGTATTGGTGTTTTGGTGAAATAACCTGAATGAGCAGTTCACTCCGGAGAACAATTAACTCTTGCCCAAATAAACTATCTTACCCATAGTTTTCAATGAATTTATATCTGGGGTTGGAGTTGATATCATGAGATAGGGTGGCCACACAGCTGTCCACATAGACACGCAGGGGGACGTGGAAGTACTGCTTCACGACAGCTTCAATATTAATCATGTCTCCCAGGAAATACTGATTGACTGGCCTCTCATACTGCCAATCATCTGTGGCAAAAACACTGAAATGTTAGTAATGCTGGGAAATACATACTTTGTATCATAACAAACCTGAAAATACTGACATATTTTAAGACATTTTAATTTTAAATTTAGCTTATCTAAAAATTAGCATATGGAATCTTTTTACTCACCAGTCATGAGTTTCAGAGTGAAGTACAAGAGCTCCTCTGCTACCTTGGTTGCAGAGAATGGAATCCAGAGGGGGTCAAGGGGAAGGCTGCTCACATTGTGCTTCCTGTATATGATTAAACATATTTCCTTAAAATGCACAAATACTTTTATCCTCAGAGTAAAAAGTCTGCAGTTTGTGATATCATCTAGATTTGGTAATCAATGTTTAGATGTTCTGCTCTGCCAACATGGACTGTAGGAAATATTTTAGCCTATTTGGATATGCTTTTCACTGCTGATCTACACACCTGGGATAGTGGCATTCCACTATTACAGCAGCACTGCTGGTCCTCACTACAGGGACACTCCCCACAGGTTGGGGATTATAGTTAAGCATGAAGGAGTAGATGAGGGCTTCCTCAGTCATCTGGAAAAGAAAACAATTTAAGTAAAAAAAAAAATGGCATTACACTTGAACATGTTTGTCCACATTCAGGTTTTTGTAGTCGGTAGCATAATTGTTATGCATACCATTAATGTGCTGCCACAGTCTTGCAGTTCAGCTTCATAAATCAACACTTGAGCAGCATTGTCCTCCCCGACAGCACCGCAGGTTCCCAGAGTAAGGTCAGCAGCATTGATGAGTTGGCCAATCCCAAACATGTCCTTCTTGACTTCCACATGAGCATCTTTCTCCCTGCACTCAACAGCCACGGTGACAGCAGGGACAGGATACCTCAGTTCAAATGGCACCTCAGGTTGAGGCTCAGGCCTGGGATCTTCAGGGTAAGTCCAGGTGAGTGGTGTCTCAAATGTCTGCTTGGACTGGGAGGGCTGGTGAGGCACCTTGGGCTCCTGTCTTACAGGTGGTTGCGGTGCTGGCTTCGGGTAGGCTTTAGATACTTTATCAGGTCCCCTGTAGAAACCACCTAACTGAGCATCACAGATACCGCCAAGTATGGCCACTGCCACAAGGCACAACGCAGTCCACTTCATCACCATGGCTTCACAACAACAAGTGATCTGCAAAGCTCACCAGATGCTGTGAGAAATGCGGAAAATGTGCACCTACTTTTATAATGAAGCGAGCCTGTTTACTTGCATGATATTCCCGCCCCTTTTGTTAGCCATTCACCACCAGATTTGAGGAGCATAGACCTTAGCCAGTGAAATGGTTGTAGCTGCAGAAGGTATGGCTTCAAATTACCTGCAGCACTGAGAAGATATCTGCGTACATGTTCATATTTATTAAACTTGTTAAAATAGATACATGTTTTAAAATGCATAAATCATGTGTGCACTGTGTTGGAATAAAAGTAGATTTAAACTCCAAGGAACTTGTGATGACATGCAGATTCATGTGAGGACATGGTATGAAATTAAATGAAAAAAGTCAGCATTCATTTCAGGGAGTGTACGTGAGGAAACAACGACATTTATATAAGATTGTTTGCTTAAAGTTATTTAAGCTGGGCAAAGAACATTGTCTAAACAGTTGGCCAACAAATACTCACAAGTGAAAAAAGTTATCTTGACCCTAAGTTAGGGTCTATGTGCTCTAAATGTGACATGTCAGACTATGTGTTTTACCAAAGTGCATTTTGTGAAGTGGAAGTAGCAGCAAACAGTGTTTGTTGAGTATCATCAGCTTACCAAAATGCTTCGACTGGTGATATCTTGACAAAATCAACATGTTAGCACTAAGATTTTGCCTGCTCTAGCATTGTAAAGGCTATTTTCTCCAGGTGTTCACCCCCAAAGTTGGCTTTCATTTCTGACTTCCTTGACTGACTAGTTATAATTGCTTAGGAAGTAATCATAACACATCATTTTGTTTTTGAGTAAAACAGTCACCTCATTTGTATTATGCTGATTGTGGTAAATACCAGAAGGAAATATGCTGACTGGCTATCACACATTAGTTGCAGTCTAAATGTACTCTGATTTGATTTTTTTTTTTTTTTTTTTTTTTTTTTTTTTATCTCCGCAAGCCAGCAGTCTAGAAATGATGAAATGTTTGGTCCTGCGTGTATGTGTGTGTGTGTGTGTGTGTGTGTGCCTGTCTGTCTCTCTGTCAGTTTGTATGTCAGTTTGTCTGTCTGTCTGACTGACTGTCTGTCTGTTTGTCTGCAGCAAAGCTCGCCAACTACTGGGCCCACCAACCTAAAACATTTTTGTCCAGTTATGAACTGTATAATTGAGAACCTTTGCAGTGATTCAAAATGTTTGTTTTTGCTACTTCTCTCTTCATTCACTGTTTAGCTTGCTTCACCCCAGCTGCTGTCTCTCTCTTCACATAGTCTACAGGGTCACTGTATGCCAGTCCATCACTACATTCACTGTCTAGCTCACTTGTGTTTTTATCCTATTGTGGCTGTGCTCAGTCTGAGTGTTGGTGAAAAAATATTCCCAGACGTATATTGTGTTTTTTGGCAAGTTTACACACTGCCGATAAGAAAGTCATCAGAACACAGAACAGACTCACTGACTTTGTTTTTGCCAAGTTTTGCTCAGCACATAAAGTAGCCTATAGCCTGGAAAAGGAAAGATACAATTGGTGGAGATCCGTATTCTACTGTGTGCACTCCTCTAGTGTGTTTATTTTGTATACACACAATACAATAGCGTATGTGTGTGTGTGGGGGGGGGTGTTTTGATTGGCCTTGCTGTATGATCTGCACCCTGCTGAAGTCCAGTGTGACCTGCACAATGTAGGTCATCAAAACCTTTTGAAGGTTTTGAACTTGTTCAAACAAGCTGGGAATTAGTTCATTCTGTGTCAATAAGAATCACAGACTGCACTGCAGCATAGCTACAATTAATTGTTCATGTAGATATTAATCTGTTTAGTGTCTACAGATAATTCAGTATCTGTCAAATTACTGAGTATGAGTAGATGTTTGGTGTAAAGTTACTTTTTTGCTGCTGTCTTTTATCTGTTCTGGCACTCCACCAGAGCCCAGCCAATAACAAAAACATTTGATTGGCAGCTGTGGCCAGCAAATGGGGTGTGGGCTATCAGTGAGTCAACATGAGCCACCCTTTATAAAAGTCAGCCCACTATCACTGTATTTTTCGCAGCATCTGGTGAACACTGTGAATCAGTTTTTGCTGTGACACCATGGCGATGAAGTGGATTTCTGTTTGCCTTGTGGCAGTGGCCGTGCTTGGCTTGTCTGATGCACAATATTACAAGCAGCCGCATCAGCCTCAGCCTCCTCCACCACCAAAGTACACGCCGCAGCAGCATCAGCCCCCGAAATACACACCACCAGCTCCACCGAAGCAGCCTCAGAGGCCACAGCCTCCACCCCCAAAGTACACGCCGCCACAGCCTCAGCAGCCTCAGCAGCCACAGCAGCCAGAACTGCCACAGCAGCCACAGCAGCCACAGCTGCCACAGCAGCCACAGCAGCCACAGCTGCCACAGCAGCCACAGCAGCCACAGCAGCCACAGCTGCCACAGCAGCCTCAACCTCCTCCAAAAAAGCCTCAAACGCCTCCTTCAGAATCATTTCATACCTGTGAGGTAGACAACCACTACAAGATACAGTGCGGACCAGCAGGCATCTCTGCCTCAGAGTGTGATGCTATCAACTGCTGCTTTGACGGACAGATGTGCTATTATGGCAAAGCTGGTAAGTATTTATCTTTGATCTTCATAAACCTGCTTTGGGCTGTTGCAAAACTTTAATGCTGCAGCATGAATCATAGGTTGATTGGTTGATTGATATTTTACTGTGATGCTTTCAGTGCATATGTTGAAAGAGTGGAGCACTAATCAATGCGTTTTTGTTTTGCTGTTCCCAGTAACTCTCCAGTGCACCAAGGACGCCCAGTTTATTTTGGTGGTGGCCAGGGATGCCACTTTGCCCAACATTGACTTGGAGTCGGTTGCTCTTCTCGGAGAGGGTCAAGGCTGTACACCTGTCGGCACCACTTCAGCATTTGCTATCTACCAGTTCCCTGTCACTGCCTGTGGTACTGTCATGATGGTAGGGTCTTACTTAAATCACTCTTTGATCAGGCTTGCATTATTTTTTAATATGGGAAAGCAATAAAGCCAAACAATAAATGAAACAATGTCAATTACTGCAGGAAGAGCCTGGTGTTATAATCTATGAGAACAGGATGTCCTCTTCATATGAGGTAGGAGTTGGACCTCTTGGAGCCATTACCAGGGACAGCACCTATGAGTTAGTATTTTGTATTTATGTATGTATGTATGTATGTATGTATTTATCTATCTATCTATTGAACACTGATTAGTCACCATAAATTAAGACTATGGTTCATGAGCTCAGTATTGTGATATATGTCCTACTAGACCTGGTTCAAATAGTACAAACTGCTAATATTTTAGCCCAGTGCCTGATATTTTAAGGATTGCCTGATGGATAGCTTTTACTTTATCAGGACAGGTCAGAGAGAACCAGGGAAGTTGTCAATTTCAGAAATGTATACTGAATTGAAATTCAATACTATGAACTCTTTAACACTCATTGTATTGTTCTATGAGGTTGACTTCTGCTGGCACTCAAGTCTTTTCACAAAAACTGCTCAGGAAAACATATAAATTATATTGTTTATCCATGTCACATTTGCAAAATGTTACAACACTTGACTGACCCACCGACTGATACTGGAGCATGTTGTTTTTCTCAGGCTGCTTTTCCAGTGCAGATACATTGGCACATCAATTGAGGCTCTGGTCATTGAGGTCAACTTGGTTCCTCCACCACCCCCCGTGGCGGCTCCTGGACCCCTGCGTGTGGAGCTCAGGTTGGCCAACGGACAGTGTACTATCAAAGGATGTGTCGAAGGTCAGTGTGAATTTTTGGTTGTTTTTTTTTTTTTTTTTTGTCCCTTTGGCAGTGGCTTTGTAACTAATCAGTTGCTATGCTCTTGCAGAGGATGTTGCCTATAGCTCGTTCTACACCGATGCTGATTACCCTGTCACAAAGGTCCTGAGGGACCCTGTCTACGTGGAGGTACGAATGTTGGAAAGGACCGATCCTAATCTTGTTTTGACTCTTGGGCGCTGCTGGGCAACCTGTGACTCAAACCCCTACAGTCTTCCCCAGTGGGACTTGTTGATTGATGGGTAAGAGTAAGCACTGGTCTGACAGCGAGCTACAATATAAATTTTTAATGCCACACAACGGCAAGAGTCATGCCGACTCATTTTCACTTCCCTCTTCTCCTCTATCGTTTTTCTCCCCAGATGCCCCTACAGTGACGACCGTTACCTAACAAGCTTGGTTCCTGTTGACTCCTCATCAGGACTCGCGTATCCAACCCACCACAGACGTTTTATTTTCAAGATGTTCACGTTTGTGGATCAGACAACCTTAGTACCCCTGAGGGAAAAGGTATTAGATCCAACTGATTGAGGGAAAAGAAAAAACTTTTTATTTTGTTTTTTAATCAGACTATAAGCATTTTTATAAATCATTTATTTTGTTTTGTCTAGGTGTATATCCACTGCAACACAGCAGTGTGCCAGCCCTCTGCCGGAAACAACTGTGAACCTAGGTGCTTCAGACAGAGTAAGTTGGACTTTATTCAGTATTATGATATAAAGCCCCAGTAGGGTATTTGTTAGTTTGGACTGTACTGATTGAAGTACATGTAGCTGGACTGATGTGTTGAGTTGACTGTTGAGTGTTTTTTAGGAAAGCTGCAGTCTTGGTAAAAGATTAAAAATGGCTGACTGACCAGTCCCCTTATACTTTACACAGGGAGAGATATTGCTGCTGCTGTCCAGAAGACTACAAGATCCGAGACTACCATGGTTAGCAGTGGGGAAGTTATTATGATTGACCCAACTCAGACTGAGAGGTCCTAATTCAGTAACAACAATATCCAACCAGTCTTGTCACTATGAAATCTCTATGCACCATACTTATTGGAGGAAAAAAAACAACACAACACTGAAGAGGAAAATTCATATAAAATAAAAATTAATTCTAAAATCTTTGAATGTATTGTCTGGTGTATTACACACAAACAATTTTGAACCAACCAACTTTATTTTCAGGAATCTGATGGTTGACTTTTTTTTTATAGACCACGTAGTAATGCCTTGGCACATGCATGGGCGCACTTTGTGAAATTAATGAGATAGGCTATTGCAAATTCATCCACACATGAAACTGTAGGTTTAGGGACTGAGGTGCCAGGTTGATAAGGCAGGCATGCAGATTACTGCGAATTTGTGATCAATGTACAGCTGCTTATTGATTGTACTTCCACTGAGATTTTTTTGTGGGATAAACAGGGTCTGCTTTTATCATGATATTTTGTGTGGTAGGCTGTATGTAAAGCCTAACTCAATGCTCAACATCCCATAACCCACCACACACAGGCAAGAGGAATTAAAAACAAATTCTCCTTAACAATAATTGGGGTCATATCAAGCAAAATGTGATGAAATCAGTTTTTTTTTTTTTTTTTTTTTAATCAATAAACATTATTTTTATAATATACCTTCTATATGTGCTCAATTCATAATTGCCCAGCTTAAGCTCTAATGACTTTTTTAAATATTTTAATGAAAGTAAACTTCTGATTCATGATTTTGTCACCTGCGTTATTGACAAACGTGTCATATAAAACATGAATGAGATACTACACATGTTTTGGGTCTATTCACCAGGGGTTTTGAGGTTATCTATGTAAGTGATTTGAAAATATGAATTTTGAGCTTCATGTTGGACATTCTGTGGGATGTTGTCATTTAAGATGAATATTTCTTCAACATAAATCCACATTACACTGATTTCACCACCCTCGTAAGACCTCTCTCTCTAGAGATATCCCCCATCTTTTTTGTTACAGCTTAGTCTACATTTAAAAGATTTATGACACAAAACCCACATGTAACACAGTTGACAGGACACATTAGAAGAACAAGAGACACCTTTCCTTAAGACAAAAACTTTATTTTGATTACACAAATTTAAGTGTCCTGCAATTAACCTGATGAGTTCAATTTCAATTAAACAGATTACAAAAAAAAAAACATGACAAGATTAAAACTTTGACAGTCTGTTTATGGAAGCTCGAACATGGCAAACCTGAACATTTTTAATCCATAGTTCATAAATAAATTTCACCATGACTCCCTTCTTCCCTTCTGTCCTTATTAACTCGAATGAAACAATGGAGGAAAAAAATTAACATCATATCTTCAAATTAAAAACTCTTCATATTGAATTATACTCAATTTTTAAAAAGTCCTTCCCGACTCATCCTACTCACAGTCTATTGCTCATGCCACTGCCCTGCTTACAGTAACAGATGAGAAACATTTGATAATGCATCATAATGTAATTAGAGAAAAACTGGTAGCCTACATGTTGTTCCACTTACTGGGCTTTGACAATAGCCTACTACCTATCTCTGTAAAATCACCATAAACAAAACACGCCTCATTATACTTCTTATATTCTGACAGGCTGGTGCTGAAAACACTGGTCTATATTTAAATATAAACATATGTTACTGTCTGACAAAGCACAGTTCCGATCAATCGCTGAGCCATTGTATTTCCCAGCAACCTTCACTGTGTGATTAGCTCTGAATCAGTGGGCGTGACCTTGTACAAAAATAGACCAATGGCTGCACCGCATGAACACGGAACTGAACAATGACTGGATCGCAGACATGTCAGTTTTGTCGAGTCCAAATCGGATGACACAACAGCCGCTGACCGTGCAAGCAAGGAAGAGGAGGACCTGTCCAGTGATTGCGTTATTATAAGTGCCGGTATTACTATACCCCTTCAATGCGATTCAGACCTTCCAGCTATGTCAGGCTATTCCGGTTAGCTAGCTTTACCAACGACCCGCATTTGACAGCAAGTTCCGGTCGTTTACAGGCGAGGTTTCGGTCCGGCCATCCTTCGCTGTTCGCCAGGAAACTCAGCATGCAGAGCGGTCAAAATGTGAGTCACGGCGTGGGGGGTCCGGGCAAAACAAACCCACCGGGGGGGCTCAGCAACATCCCCACTCTTAGGACAGAAGACACCGGTCCTCCGCTGGAAAAGAAAAGGATAGCGGACACTCTTGTTCCCGTCAACGCGTGCAACTTACGGGCCCCGAGCCCCCATGCGGGCAGCAACAGCGGGGACGACTCCGAGGCAGAGTCGTACCGGGACGGGCGGACCGAGGTGGTCGACCGGGACACCAAGGCCAGGGCGTTCGCCTGGTGTCGAGACTTTCTGTCCGGGTCGTGGAAGACCATCCCAGAGGCTGATTTCCAGATTAGCATCGTCAGGTATTTAACTTTACTCTTAGTGATAATCGATGTCACTGTGCTATCTGTGGTTTAAATCACCAGAGTTAAGAGCTATCGTGCTTTGTTGTTTACACTTTAATAGTTTGATAATAATCTGTCGCCTACTTAGCTTTTGTCCTTGATACTCAATAATGAGTGAATAGCGACTCTTCTTTTAATAGGCCTGTTTATCCACTGTGGTAATACTAACCGGGACAGTCCCCCACAGTTCCTTGCTGATCCAGAGTGGCTGCACATCTTAAAGTTTTTATGTGGTTTCTGTAGTTGGCTGTAGTTTTAAAATTGTGCAGCTAATAGTTTTCCCACCCTGATACTCAAAGACCCTAATAATCCTGTAATAATATTTTGCTTACTTAGCTTTTGTCGTTGATACTCAATTATGAGCTAATAGCAGGCCTTCCTCTAATAGGCCTGTTTATCTATGGGATTATCCATGGTATGGTATTAGTATATGTTTTTTTGTCAGGTGAATAGACTTAATCAATTTGTTGATTTATAACAGAAGCACGTTTCAAAATTTATACATGATATAATTAGGCTGTAGTTTTAAAATTATACAATTAATATTTTTTCCTCCCTGAAATTCAAAGACGTTGGGGTAAAATCTCTACACATTTATATTCTTTATCCGGTGTTTGTGTGAGTGTGATCTGAAAGGGTGCAAAGGTGACTACTCATTGTCACACAACCTTTATCTGTAATTTGCTGTCATCCCCACCTGCCCACCAAATCTTGTCCCAGGCTTTTTCCACCAACTTCACCACCGCCATAACCCTCAGCCCCATACACGTCTTAGTCCATCTTCTAGTCCCACAGTGAGTGTCACATACACTTACATTTTTTGAGACTCGTTTTCTCAAGTCTGGAGTCTGGAGAGAAATCTGCTGGCACAGTGAAGACGGTGGTAAATTTTTCTGCCAGTGTCTATTTTGGAGAAATGGAGGCTGCCAAGATAAGGGAATTTGTCCACATTTTCTACTCTGATGTTGTGAACAAATGTGGCTAGAGATGGAGCAAGAGCATTTCTTTTGGCTGGTGGCTGATGAAGGAGTCTTTTATGTTAAGACATAACAACATACACATCCACATGCACACATGCACTCACACATGCAAAACACACAGATAGCCTACCTGCTGCAACATTTCAAACACCGAGAACTCCTCTTAGCCTGTATGGTTATTTGAATATACAATAAAGATTAAAATTGGGAATGACATTTCAGGGGGTCACCAGGTTCCTCATGTGGTATAGTTTGTGCCACCAATCAAGGCTAAGTCCTTACCACAGCAGCCTGGGTTCAAGTGGCAAAAAGTGAACACAACTGAAGGATTACTTTCATAATGACTGAGCATGTTTGTATAAAGAAATGAAGCCACTTACCAGACAAGTTGAGCATGGTGTAGGGTAACACCCTGGCAGAATATCTGTGTTTGTGTGTGTATTCATGTTTGGCTCATGGTTTCTCCAAACCATTTTGACACAATGTCATAGACAGACAAGACAACCTGAACACACTGACATCCTGATATTCTGAGTAATGATGGCATATCTTTATGGCTGGATGTTGCCTTTGCTCAGATGTGGTAACGCCAATGTTTTTTTTTGTTTGTTTTTTTTTCAGTGGTGGGCTGAGTAATCTGCTGTTCATGTGCAGTTTGCCTGACCATGTCCACTCCATGGGGGAGGAACCTCGCATGGTGCTGCTCCGAGTCTATGGGGCCATCCTACAGGTCTGTCTGTCTCATAGATAAAGTCATTACATAAGGCCTGTTTGTCCATTCATGCATGCCCATGTGCACATGCATCAGTAACAAGAGAAAGTAATAATGAGATGCTGGCATATATTAAGTAAACTAGCAGCGTCAAGTAGCAGCTCTCCTCAGTTACTGTGTCTGAGAAACTGAGAACATCAACAGACTATGTGTGTGTGCTTTTGTCTGTTTCTGTGACACAGGGAGTGGACTCTCTGGTGTTGGAGAGTGTGATGTTTGCAATCCTGGCAGAACGAACTTTAGGGCCAAAGCTGTATGGCATCTTTCCCGAGGGACGCTTAGAACAGTACCTTCCGGTAAGAAACGTGCCTTTTTACACACACGCACACACACACACACACACACACACATACATGCATGTGTTCCATCTCTCTTGCATCACATGACTGTCATGAAACGTAGCCTGCTAGTGTGCCCTTGATTTTCATTAGATAAAATACCTATCATCTGTGTTACATTAATACAAAGCTGTCTGTGTCAAACAAGACACTAACATTTATGTCCTAAGGAAAACTTTCTCTCCTCAGTTAAGTGCTTTCATTAAAAAGAAGCCCTTGGTTTGCTTTAAAAACACCATTCTGTAATATTCTGTAACAGTTTTAATATTCAAATATTTCCATATTTGTGAAGCTTTCAACCTGTTTTTCCAGAATACACGAATGCGCACAGATCAACTTTCGGATGCATCCATCTCAGCTGAGATAGCTGTCAAGCTGGCTCGTTTTCACACAATGGTGATGCCCTTTAACAAAGAGCCCAAGTGGCTGTTTGGGACCATTGACAAGTGAGGACACCTTGGTATTTCTCTCTCTCTCTCTCTACGTATTCTTGCCTTTCTTACACCCCGTGTTACAGTACTGCAGACTCAATAGAAGAATTAGATCATTACCTCTATAAGTAACAGTTATTACTCTAGCATGACATTGTCCTGTCTCATTTATGGTTTTCTCTCAGATACATGGATCAAGTGATGAAGCTTAAATTTACACGGGAAACACATGTGAAAAAGTACAACAACCTTATGAAGTTGGACCTGCCTGCTGAACTGGAGAGCCTGCGGTGAGTTTGTGGACAGAATTCGGTCATCCAGATACTGTGTTGTTCAGGAAAAGGAATAGCTAGGCCTTAGTGCACAAAAAAACAAAACAAAAAAAAAACAAAAAAAAAACAAGATGACTGCCCCCTCCTACCCCTCTCCCCTCCCACCACTACCCCCCTGTGTGGCAGTGAGCGACAGGTGATCGACAACGTGGAAGCTCAGCCCTCCTGCTCCAGAGTTCACCTCATATTCCTAAGCCACAGAATTTTCTTTGAAAGCAAATAGTGGCGCAATCAATTTGATTGCCCAGACTGTGACGTATTATCTTATTCATACGTTCATCAAACACCGGGCTTACCTGTGCAGAATTCAAATAGAAGTTGAGGTTAATGATACATTTTGGAATTAAATAATCAATGACTTTAGGGACGACAAAAAGTACAAATAATGAGACAAGAGCACTGCATCATCAACACAAATAGAAATAGCTGGGAGCAAGGTTATGCTAATAGTGGCATGCAAAGGAAGATCCATGTGAAAAGGATTTATGTTGCATTTATATGACCGTTACTGCATGTGATGTGGTTGAAGTCCTGTTATGCTTACAGTTTACATGCGTAGAGAATAAATTGCGTGTATTTTTTGCTTCCACTGTAATAGCTGACCTTTGTCCCAGTGGCTCCACAGCTTCAGCCCTGAGACTTCCCAGCACACTGACCTTGTCAAACAACAATTTACTGCTCACTGTCTTTGTTAATCTCTGTTGGCAAAACAGTTATGTTGATGATGTCGATCAGTCTCACAGTGGGTCATGCAAGATGATTACAACCACTACTTGCTTATTTCCTGGCTATCTACTGTGGTCATTTGAGGTACTCAGAGTAATCTGAGCCGATTGTGTGTCTGTCAGCAGCACAGATTTACTCAAGGTCTACAAGATAGCCTGCTACACTCTCAACATGCTCTAAGTCACTCAGCCAGTTAGAGTGAGAGCTCTTTTTTTGTTGCCTAGATTTAGGCAAAATGCTATCAAGCTTAAAGAGAGAAATTTAAATTAGAATTTGAAATTTAAATATTATGAGGACTAATTTTAATAGTTAAAGGGCTCCAAATGAGTTTAAATGCAGGATCATATCCATGTCATTGCCTTTTTCCAACAATTACTCCCACAGCATATAAACGCAGAATAAATTATAGCCATATTCAGCTAGAAAGACTGTCATGGTTGCCGGATTAAAACACAGCAGTATAATGTGTTAATTATCTTCGTTAACTTTCAGCTTATCTGCTATGTTTGAATCATGTGAGCCCTTGCCTGTGGCCCATGACCTGGAAGCTGGCCTGGTCTCATAAATTCAATTTGGATAATTGTTACACCAGTTATCATTGAAAATGAATTGTAAATTGCTTTTGCCACGTTTTGAATGAGCTGTACAGGAGGTGACTCATCGATAAACATGAATAGCATGTTGCACAACCTCATTGGGAGCACAGCTGCTCTGAACCTTTATACTCACTGCACTGATAATCAGGCTAAGATATGGAAAGTTATGAGTTAATAGTTATTGTATTTTTCTCATTTATTTCTTCACACGTGGGAGTTCAACCACAAATGCCATGAGAATTCACATTGAATTAGTGTTATGCAATGTGGCCTGTTTCTGCCTCAGTAGAGCAGAACAGTAGGACCTGTTGATAATCCTGATAATCCTAAATACTTTTCTCTAATGGAGTCAATGTAGTTTTATACTTCATATCTATGTTTTATCTATGTTTTATATATTTCATACTGAATAATGGGTAAGTCATCTGCAAATGCGATGTTGATTTTCTCCTCCTCATTTTCTAATTTTTGCACATCCTCGCTGGTCCTCTGGCTTGTGTCTGTGCTGTAGTGCGTTGCTGGCAGCGACTCCCTCGCCGGTGGTTTTCTGTCACAATGATGTCCAGGAAGGTAAGAATGTTTCCCATCCTGTCACTGCACCCCTCAGCCCCTAATTTGGGCTGATTGATTCCACCCTCTGGCTTCACGGTCACATTTCCTAGAAGAACAGTGTTACATAAGTCAGAGGAAGGTGGGGTCGTGGTTATTTATAGGGACAGCTAATATTCATATGAATCATTCTATCAGTGAAAACAAGTCACTGATGTAGGTGAGGTGTCAGTCACAGATACAGGTTTCATTTTGTTGGGAATGTCTGGACTTAAAACTGAGGGAACTGTCCACACTTCAAGCTATAGTAAAGGGTATGGAAGATCATACGATCCTATTCAAAATTGTTATCGAGATCCTTGATTGTTTAATTTGCACTTTTTATATGTAATTCTTTAATCTGTGTTGAGTTGCAACTTAACGTGATCACGTCACCCTTGTAAAAAAGATCTTTGATCTCAGTGGGATTTTACTTGATAAAATAAAGCTCAACTTATATGCAGGTGAAGAAAGCAATGCGTTGAACCTTATGTAACATTACACTCAGTGGCCACTTTATTAGGTCCTCCTGTACAGTGTAATGCAGTTCAGTGCAACAGCTCTGCCATAAAGTCTACCTTTCTAGAAAGTTTATAATGTTCAGTTTTGACATTGTGAAGAATGTCAAAGTTATTATTGAGGTTGTAGTTTGCAAAGGTCTTGTGCTGGACTACATTATATTGAGAGGTGTTTCTAATTTTTTGTCCTCCCCATTTATATACATGAAGGGGACGGAATAGGAGAAACACCTCTCAGTAAAATGCAGTCCAGGACAACAGCACCACTAACTATGAGCTCAATGCCAAACACAGAATAGAATCACCACCTCTGTTACTGTGACAAAAAGAAAAGCTGCGCATTATAAAATCATCTTATCTTATCATATCATATCATCATAGTATCATATACTTTATGGCAGAACATTTGGATTGGTTTGTATTAGATTGCACAGGCGGACCTAACAAAGTGGCCACTGAGTGTATATCTAAACAGAGGGGATAGGTCATTTTATATTTTTCTAGACCTTGTGTGATGACCTTAGGGCTTCATTGCATGATGCTGCACAAAACAGAGAACCTGAGTTCTCTTTTAAAAACAACAGTTTTTAAAATTTATGTCCAAAATTTATTTTGGAGAAACGTAAGTTTGTGAGACTACGAGGAATAAATATCTTTATGTCGCTTCATTTCAAGGAGAGAGTTAAAGTTAAGTTGCAGTAATTGGATAGGATATTTGTATTTTGCCAAAATAGAACAGTCATCAAACAATTGGAGCATCACTAATCAGGTTCTTAATTTAATTTCAGGTATCAGTAGCCCAGTTGATTACAGAATGTGTCTTGGCAACATGAGAGGCAACTCTCACCACTTGCTTTTGGATTGCAGGCAACATACTTATGCTGGAAGACAGAGAGGACACCTCACCAGAGAGACTCATGCTCATCGACTTTGAGTACAGCAGTTACAACTACAGGTAAACAATGACTTCTCAATCATGGGTGGAGGTGACATGAGAATAAAAAAATGTAAATGTATGTATTGATACATGCTGCCTGATCTTTCCTTTAGGGGCTTTGATTTTGGGAACCACTTCTGTGAGTGGATGTATGATTACACCTACAACCAGTGGCCCTTCTACAAGGCCACACCAGGGGACTACCCCACCAGAGAGCAGCAGGTCAGTCTAAACGCCTTACAGCCAAATAACGTGTGTCTCCGTTGTTCTTCTTACCCATCTTCCATCTCTGTTAAACTGACAGTTGACAACACTCACACAGTGAAATCTGTCTTTTATGGAACATCACAAGACTCAAAATTAAATTTAAATCTCTGTGCTCTGTTATTTACTACTATGCTTGGAATTGTTACAGGACAATGTGAATCCCAAAATTAATTAATATTATTTCTAAAGAAAACAAGACTGAAATTCAGCATTAAACGTTAAGCAACAAGTGAAGTATTATAATAAAAACATTTAAAGTGAAAAAACAGGGAATTAAAGTAGTAACCAAACATATTGGTACTGCAAGGGCAGTTGGCAGTCGCGCAGTAGCCAAGGTGAGATGAAGAAAGACGGCGCCTGCATTTACAGCACTTTCAAAGGCACTTGATGCTTAAGACAATGATGCTGCAGAAATTTGTCCTTCATAGTTGACATTAAATCGGTCCTGACGGCAAATCCCTGATCACCTTCAGTCTTGCAGTTTGAGTCATGCGGCAGCAGGGATTTTAAGTAGCAACAGAAAGCAGCTGAAATCAGCTGAATTTTAGCATTTCTCAGCTAGTTCAGTTTATAGGGGATTGTAACATTTTGCTGATTATGTTTAGCCTGAGATTCTCAGATACAGGCCCTCCTGTCCTGCAGTTTCGAGTCAGGACTAAGAGTGGTGTGGTTGACAAAATTTCTACCCACACGATGCCATCTAGTGGACAAAAGTCATTCATACACCTTTGTTTTCAGCTGAGGGTTGAAAGTAGCATCGCTCCTGCAGGAAATTGAATCACTGAAACTCTGCTGACCAGTGTCTAAATTTCACGTTGAATGGCACTGAAAGCTACAGTGCAAACCTTCAATGCCGCTTTCACTTCTACAAACAAGCAGCATTACATGTCCAGACGTGTTGACTTTTTGAGAGTGAGAGATAATGAAAATGCACAACTTATATCACTTGCGAACTTTGTTTTTTAAATAACTACTTCACCCTAGAATTATATATTTGTTGTATAACTGACTCACCCTGACGTGTCTTCAGTGCCCGACGAAAAAAGTTTTGATCGCTTACCTCACAAAGTCTGATGGTTCCAAAAACTGCAGCCAGTTAGGGCAGAGTTGAGTGGTGAGTTACGCAAGTACGCAGTGACAAGGAAATGAAAATTATGATAAATACTCCTGTGGTGTACTCCTGCATCTTAATGCATGTGGTGCTTAATTTTCAACAAATCATATTTGTTTTTTGCTAAGCAGCATCTAATAAGTTAAGCATTTGCGTGAAATTTTTAATTAACAGATCCATATCTCAATCTTAAATCTTCTATGAATCTTTACTGATTAGCTGCAAATTTTTTCACAGTTCTTACAGAGCATTATGTGCACCTGTGTATCAGCTGCTATCTCAATGCATATTTGGCCCAGATGGTATTTCAGGCACTGAATTTGGTTCATTGGGTTTTTTTGTTATTGATCAAAAAGTTAGTGAGTGAAAAACACTGACCTGTTAATACACCTCTGCACACTAAGATTTGAAAATGTGATTACTCAAAGTATAAATACATTTGTCAGTCCTGATTACACCAGATGAATGTAATTAACCAGCAGGAAAAACAGAGAACCAGCAGGGCTCTGGCTCTCGAGGATAAGGTTTAAGAACCACTCATCTAAAGTTTAGAAAGACGAGTGGCACTGCAATGCAGCCGGACCAGTTGTGTTTATGTATGTATATGTTTTCTCTGTGTATTATAGCAAAAATGTTGCACTGTCATATGTTCATTTGCTAATTTACTGTCAAGCCAAGTACCACAATATCACCTCATCCGGGTGAAGGCATCCGTCCGCTCCTATCAGCCCTGTCAAATAGGCGTCAGAGAACTTAGATAAGATTCAGAGAAACTATGTCACTGTTTACTCCTGCCTGCATATCTGTGCCACAAATATTTAGTGGAACTGCACAGAATCTGCAGTTTAACCTAGAGTTTAGGAAGAGTCTGCGGATGCTGCCCTACATTTCTCTGAATAGGGAGCAATATATGATGGAGCCAAGCCCTTTCTTGCTTTAAAAGGCATCAGTAAAATCTTAAGATGAATTATAGAATCAACCAGTCAGTGCACAGTGGCAAAAATGGAAGTTAGCATATTCTGTACCTCATTTCAGAAATAGTTCCAGATAAGAAAGAGCTTCACTGTTTAAGGAAGTATACTGTTTTAGTAGTCTACAAACCAGAGAAACCAGAGAAATTGTGTGATTTTTTTTTTTTTTTTTCTGGACTGATAACATTAAGGCTGAACAATCTATTGGACTTGATTCTTGAAATTCAGGCCAGAATCAGAGGTAACAGCCAAATTGCTGGCAAGAGGTTTGATATAGTTGTCAAGAGCAGCCACAATAGTGAAAAACATTTTATTGCTTCATCAGCAAACATAACATCAGAGAGATTTGAGGACGTGATCCTCAGAGGACTCCTGTGGTTGGACGTTGTCCACAGTGTCCTCGCTTTAAGATCCTGTTACAAGCCCATGCTGAAAAGGTTATCTACTCAGCGCCTACTGTAGATCAGCATTTAAAGCCAGTTTTCTTTAATAAAGTATATATTAAATACTTCATTTCCTTTAATAAAGTATTCAATAAAGTATTTCAGATCCTGATTCAGATTCTGAAACTTGCAAACCTGTGCTCATGACTGAAATAATGGTCTTTTTTTTAACTACTTAATCACAGCGCAGGAACCAAATTTGTTCATATCAAATTATAATACATGCTAGAACTTTATTACAAAATCTCACTATTCTTTGCCTGGTGTCACTTGAGATTTTGGCTCAGAGATTCAGTAATAAGAATCAAGATTATTGTAGCTCCCTTAGCACAGGAAAACAGTAAAAAAAATATTTCAATAAAGTTCACTGAAATATTTTTCTCTCTCAGCTGACAGTTGAATTACTGCCTGTAAAGATAACTAAATAAATTACAAAATGAAAGAAACAAAAATGTTAGATATGGTATCTCTGAAATTAAATTGAGAATAACCATAGGATTTTGTTCTGTCTATATATAGTATTTAATTGTCCTTTTAGGGAATTTTACCATGCCCAGGCTTTTTTCCTTGTTTTTTAAAGATTGGTGTTTTGCTAAACCCAAGATACGATGAAAAATGGCAGAAAAGATTCATTAAAAATATGTAATAAAAGTAAGTCATCGTTTTACTACATACAGTAACCACACATCTTTTTGCTCTGTTTTGCAGCTCCATTTTATCCGCAGTTATTTGATGGAACAAAGAAAAGACTCGGAGAATTCCACGCAGGAGGACCAGACGCAGGTGGAAGAGGAGATGATAATTGAAGCAAACAGGTATTAATACTCAGCAACATACCGAACATTTACAAAATGAAGGAACAAAATCTGTAAAGGATCTACATACTGAGAAATTGTAGTTCTCCCGCTCCTGCTGATAGAAAACATGATTTGGTTGTCATGTAGTCATTTCTTGGCTTGATGTGCAGGTATGCATTAGCGTCGCACTTCCTCTGGGGGCTCTGGTCCATCATCCAAGCCAAGATCTCAAAGATTGAGTTTGGATACATGGTAAGGGGAAACTTTGGTGAAGCCTTCTTTGAAAGTTTGATATTAAGTGTCATTTGCAGGGACCAGATTTTTGTGTATAAATGCCGAATTTCAGTTTCTCTTGTCTCCAAAGTGAAATGTGGTATTTGTTTTGCAGGACTATGCCCAGTGTCGCTTTGATGCCTACTTCAAGCAAAAAAAACTCTTCTCCTAAATTCCACCTCTTGTCTCTGAGAATGTCCTGTCGTTTTAAACAATCCTCATCATTCTTCAAGTACATTTCTTTTTAGTTTGAGTTCAACTTTGACATTTTCAGCTTGTAGTACTGAAAAACACCAATACTATGCACCCCTGCTTTTGACAAGAAACAGAATGACAACTAATGAAAGGCATTCATCCACTTACGAATGTAATGCACGAGTACAAACCTAGTGCATAGGTAATGTAGAGCACTTAACCCCCATTTTGAGAAACCAGTGCAGTGCCCGTTCAAAAGGGGCCTGTCCAGAATGGGCCGATGACAACCGCTCATCCAAACAGCTTCACAGTCGACACTGCACTTCTTTGGGTCCTCAGCAATATCATGTGTGGAGCTGATTGGATGAACAGTTGTCAAGATAATTGAAGGACTGACAGACATACAGACAGACAGAGATTCCTTCCATTTTCTCTAGGTTAGAATCACTAATAACAATGATAACGCTTCATTTAACGCATTTTAACACAGTTTTTAGGAGTTACCGACTTCATGATGTCACCAACATTTTTTATTTTATAGCCACCATATTATTTATATGGTATGTACACTTTCCTTCGGACCACTTCAAATCAAGGGGCCAAAGAAACGTCCTTGTACTTGGTAGTGTTTACTCTTGAGTGTGTTCTCTGTGCACGAGATCAGTGATAGGAGTCTAACGCAGCTTGCCAGAGAGTTATGTCTGTTAGCATCTCACATCATACCTCTTCCTGTAATAATCATTGCTTCAGTATACGTAACCCAGACTTGAGTGCAGCGTGTAAATCTTTGCACAAGTCGATCTTTGCATTAGTGATTTTTTAGTCATACTACCTCATTTCTCTGCTCTAATGTTCAGTGTGCAGTCGGGTGCATTGATGGCAGCGTCACTGACTTTTAACGGTGTTCTGTCGGGAAGAAGTGAACTGTGAACATTCTTGCATAACTACTCCATACCTTAACTCCTTAACTTACAGCATAGGTATGTACTTGCATTTTTTTAGAGCTTGTGAAAATGTTTCTCGCAAATTGTCATTTAAAAGTCCAGTAAAGTTAACTTGAAGGGTTCCCTTAATTTAGCAAATTCTTCTATGAGGGCTATTTTATACAGTATCACTGTACACAACAAAGCTGTTTATCTAACCATTAGAACCATAGCAAAATGTAAGGTGGTTTTAGATTAGTGCTACTGGATCTTTTCAGCACTATAGATGTATTTTCTGTTAAAACATTTTTTCTACTGTACCATTAATTACTCATACTCTGTGTTGTTTTCTTATCTTTTGTCTTCTGTTGTCTTTCTTGATCTCATTTGAAAATTTTGAGAGCTTTTCCTGTTCTTTCATTTTATACCAATAACGGTAACTTGGTCTATGTGAACATAACATATTTACATGTATTAGTCTAACTGAAATGTCCATTTGGCACATGCATGTTTAGCACAAGACAACAACAAAACATCAACCTAAACTGCATGCCTTGAAGATCTAACAATGACTGAAAATGACAAAATGACCTGTTGGCAGTCATTTGAACAAGAAGTGGACTTTAGCTGCTTTTCCCAGAGTCTTTGTGTTTTGTGTTTGTTTCTTTGGTGTTGTTTTGTGTGTTTACTGAGACTATCTTTATTCTGTGTTAGATGAAATGCACTGCCATTATTAACGTCTTGTTATGTTTATTTACACGAAGCAGCATCGGTTATCTCATCAAAATTGTTAGATGCTTGACTGTGCCTCATAAATAGCTGCAACTGTTTCTAAAAGACTGTTTTTCCCATTACATTTTCATTCTTTTAAAACTTTTTGCACCATGCTCTCTATTTTGTTCATCCTTTTTGCACTACTTGGAACGTATTGTAATTTAATAGCTAATAAACATACATCCTGTGAAACTGTATCAGAGGCCCCTTCTTTCTTTCCAGAGGCTAGGTGGAAATGGGGAATGCTTATCTCCTATTAGACAAGATACTATAAAAACATATATTAGATGAATTCAGTGATGCATACAATTTGTTGCTCTCATGTTTCACTTTCATGGATAAGGGAAGTAACTTGAGTACACCATGATGACGTTGAGAGCAGGGTAAAGAAGCCCACGTGCCATCCCAGGGGGGCTGACTGTCTTGTCCCACCTCCATGTGCCAAGAATAGACCAGTCCAGAAGAACTATGTCATTTAGAAATCCATGTGAACATACCATCCGCTAGCTTGTGAGAGGAAAAGCCTTCATAGCCGAGTGGATCTGCCTCAGAACAAACCGGAATTCTTCAGAGGAAGATTTAGGATCACAGCACGTTGCCCTTTTTTATTTGGCTTGTGCTTTTGAGATTCTGCTGCATGGCGTCTTAAAGTATTAGTCACAGCTGCTTTCTCGACTGTTTATGTGACCTGTCACGGGGCACGTGACTGAGATTTGGCAGGGAAAGGGAGACGAGCGGGTATTGCGTGGACTGGAATGACTGTTCGGTCCTCGGCTTTTCCATTACAGTGGTTGTGTGGAATTCTTTAGGGGTCATCTTTGCCTTATATGGATTTACTGCGAAATACTCAATGTATACTTAGAACAGAAGTTGTGCAAGTAGCCTGCCATATTGATTGATTTTAGATATTTACAGTTTCACAATTACTAGTCAAACCTTTGGCTCAAAAAGCATATTAGCAGCATATTTACATTCACTTAAAGAGGCATCATGGGCTAAACATTTGCATCTGACTTAAAATGTAAATTATCGAAAATGTAAGTGATTCTTAACAAGAACTGTACCGTGACAGATGAACATTAGCTAGTCTGTGAGATGAATCCTCTCATACAGTACATGATTATACTATTAAAGTGGGTACATTCGTGGTTGAAATATGGTCTTACGAGACTTTGGGGAGTTTTTCCAAAAGTCAGTACGTGGAAGGCATCAGCAGGTATCAGAGGTCCAGGGTCATGCAAAACAGAGTCAGAGGAGTGGGAAACCAATGAGGCACTCCGCACATATCACCGTGGAGATGGAAGCGCCACCAAGGTTACAGTCCAAACCAGCACACATGCATTTCATGTAAGTAAAAAAAAACCCTGTAGTCATACCTGTTGCATAACTATTACAGAAATCAATCAGAAACCATGATTACAGATAGATTTTTTTTCCAAGAATTGTTCACAGCAGGCCACAAATTACGAGCTGTTCACTGTGTTAAATAATGTGTTTTTAAGGTGGACCTGGAAAGGCTTTCAGAGTGCAGTGAGTACTTCAGGGCCTTGTCCCACTCCAGAATGAGAGAGACCTCAGAGAGCCTCATCCAGCTGGACCACGTGTCCTCCTCCATCTTCTACAATCTCCTTCAGTTCTCTTTCCATAACATATTTAATGTCCCTAAGGAGGAGCTGGGCACACACATCCAGGTAAGCAAGTGGGGATTTGAACCTCCTGGCTATTTATCATCTAATCAGATGTATCCACACCCTTTCCTCTGCAAATACAGCCCTGTAAGTGACTCCCACACAAACCTATCTTGTCTTTGTGACTTTGGAGGTCAGCAGCTACCTCCTGGCTGAGGCCTTCCTCTCAAAGTGCTTGTCAGTCCTGGCAGATGAACTCAGCCCAGACAACTGCTTGTCTTACCTGAGATTGGCTCATGAGATCTGCTGTGCTGAGCTGAGGATGACAGTGTTCACCTTCCTGAGTAGAAACCTGCTGGAGCTGCCTCACCTCACCAGGTGTGTTAAGTTTGACGCATATTTTTTCCATGACATGGCTGAGTAGTTCAAGTTGAAGCAATGCTATCTTGGTGTAGACTTGACCACAATCAGGATTTTCCAGCTGTTGGGTTTGCTGCTTGTTTGGTGTTTACACATATTCTCACTGAGACCGGTTTATGCCTCAGGCGTCTAAGTAATGAGGAGAGGGAGGAGCTTGTCCACCTGAGGATACAAGGCATCCCACGCCTCTGCAGTTTCAGAAAAGAGAACCTGACTTCTTGGAAAGACCCAGAAACAGAACGTGCCCGACACCTCTTCACCCTGGAAGTGTCAGAGGACAATGGGGATTGGCACCCAATTGCAGAGCTCCCTTTCAAGGCTGATAAGTGGTGTTTCACTACAGTTGTCCTGTATAACTACCTGTACATCATTGGAGGTTACAGGCAGCGTTTGAAGAAAGGCTGGGAGTTCAAAATGGCTTCCTTTAGGTACAATCCCTTTACTAATTCATGGGTTGCCACAACTCCTCTAATCAAGGTAAGATGGATGAGTCTCCTAACTTGTGGATGACAGATATCTGTGGTAATACACCGAAACAAAGTTTACACCAGAGACACATTTTTGACTGCAGCTGATAATCAGTGTGTCTGTGTGACACAGCATGAAAATTCTCTTGTCCACTCACCCACTGAGGTAATATATTATACAACACTAATGAAAACTGTCACAATCTGTTACGTCTACAGCACAGAAGGCATTTCAGTGCAGTGGCTTGTGAAGGCCGTATTTATGCTGTGGGAGGCTGGTACTTGGACTCCCTGGTGACTCCTGACTCCAGCACAGCTCTATATACTGCTGTAGAGTGCTATGATCCATGGGAGGACACATGGAGGTCCGTCTGTCAGCTTAATACTGCCAATAGGTTTTGGGGATGAAGTTTGGAAATTTTGTAGAACTGGCTCTCTATGCTCCTGTAACTTCCCTGGTTTTCCATTTAGAAAATAACTTAGTCACACTTTTATTTGTTTATCAATGACCGAGTATAATCTATGCCTTAGGTTTGTCTCCTCATTGCCGCTCACTGACTTCCAGTTCACCATGTCCTTATCCCATGATGTGCCGTTAGCCACTAGCCTTGGATACTGTCTCTATGTGCTGGGAAACATTCAGAGGACTGGGGAGAAACTGGTGCTGCAGTACAACACAAGACTGGGTAGGGACGAACAGCACAGTCGCTGTTTGAACAGAGGAACGTGATATCGTTTACTTCGCTGTTTAATTGCATGCGTTCCAGCCTCATCCTTCTGATCTCCATTGCCTTAGACTCAATGCACACATTTTAAACCTACAGTGTAGAAGAAAGAGAAATCAGCACAGTCCAAAATGTAGTTTTTGTTGTGGTGCTCAAGAGTTAAGTAGTCCCTTTTCCAAGTCTGGTTAAATCGGTCAGTGTTTTGGCCTTCCAAACTTTGTTAAAACAGTGTGTCTCATGAGCTTGAGTATGTTTTTGTAGTGTATGCCTTTAACTCATATCTGGGTATACCTGTTTATAGCAAGTGCAACAACTGCTTAAGTTCTTGAGTTCAAAGTAGTTAAGTGTCACTCCTGTATTCTCTCTCTCCTCCAGACTCATGGTCTGAGCTGCTTCCCACCCTGACCAGAGCTGATGCAGACATCCCCACCCTTTACTTCCTGGGTGCCACTGACAGGCTGTTTGTGATTGGAGGAAACAACTCTGAGAATGTTGTGACATCGTTCTGTGTGCAGTCAAAGAAATGGGGACAAGTAAGAGCGGAATGAGACTGAGATGAAGAAAAGTTCATCAATAATTTACAAATAGTTGAGTTATTTGTCCCTAAAGCGTCAATGTTCTTTCCATACGTGTTGCATATATTTTTAATTATAACTGAAATCTATATTTCCCTTTTTCCCTTCCTCCAGGTGCATGGTGCAGAAAAGGTGGCATTGGCAGGGCAGGGGACAGTTTCAAGTGACCAGCTCTTCATGCCAAGTATAGAGCACAATAGTGTTGCAAGGCTGGATCTCCAAACTCTCTCCCTGAGTGTCCTCCCACCTCTTCCCATCTCCACCCGCTACGAGTCCATCTTTCATATTTACTTTTAATATAATAGTTCTTTGCTATGCATATTTTCTGATAGTCTGACATGTTGTGGTTGATTTGGGGCAAAGTCAAGCTAAATGTAATTGTACGGTTGTCCTTTTTTCAAGCACATTGTCATATACTCCATAAGCAGATAATGAACTGAGTTTACATGCACTTGTGAGCAGTGTACTGCTTGTGAATACTGTAGTAACATGTATTTTAAAATATATGGGAATCTGAAAGTTGTGAAGGTCCGTCCTAAACAAGCATTTATCAGTGATTTCCAAAAATGCCATACAAATCAGAAAAAAGGATGCAATTGTAAATGTGGACTTCCTCTCCATTGTTTCCTTTCCACTCTTGCAGTCTCTCCCATTAGCTTACATTTTCTTACATTGTAATTTTGTACAGTTTTTTTTTTTTTAATCATTATTAATCTGGTTTGCATGCTCAGTTGGTGGAAAAATAAAGTTGAGATTGTTCTCAATGACCCCTGAATGGAAGACTGACATGGTTTGCATTGCTCGACCAGGGAGCCCTGTAGGCACATGAGGTTAAACTGTGTCTGTGCATGGTGTCCTGTTACAAACAGAAGTAGGCCCATGGCATGGGAGAGAGGTGGGGAGAGGGGGGTGGGCGTGGGGGTAGAGCTGAGGGGAGAGGGAGGGTTAGGAGCCGGCTCTGATCTCACTACCTGAGGAAAGCCACTTCAAGGGCACTGGAGTCACACAGCACACAAGCCTGAGTCCAGAGGAATTCCACTGCCACAGTCACAGGAACCAAAGTCACAGCTTTCTCTACTTGAGAGGATTACACCGCACCTGGTTGGAAAAAGGTAAAGTATGGCACTATTATTTATATGTAAGTCATATGCAGTTGTGTTGATATTTTTATTATCTGACCTAGTTTTGGTGGCTTATGGCTGAGGTCTTTAATACTCAATCTTTTGCTTCATGCCTATATAAGGCTTGGAGAAGTTACAATGAAAATGGCATTACTAATATGTTGTTTCAGTTTGTGTGTGTGTGTGTGTGTGTATGTGTACAGGGCTGATGAATTATTTCTTATACACATTAAGTTTTTTTTTTTTGCCAAGTAAGGATGCATGTCTGTCTTCACACTTAACTGCATACTTGTCTGATAAATTTGTCTCACCGTATTTTGAAATACAGACCTACATTCAAATGTGGGCTGTCCTGTGTGTTTATATTTTCATGCCCGTCTGAGGTCTCAGCACATGCTTAGCCAGTAGACTGCTAATTCTGGCCGTTGAACTTTGTCCCACTTGGTCACTGTCCAAGTCATATGACATGGAAAAAGAAATCCAAGACTCGTCACCCAAACCAAACAAATATTTCTTTTTGGAATTTTACGAGGACATTGCTTTCATGGGACTAAGCAATCATTCACACGACACAATAAAATGTTTTTGTTCCTTGCCTTCTTCTTTTAATCCCTTATCAGTGAGTTTTCTCTATCACATTAAGGATACACACTAGAGACATACAGTGCAACTCTCCTGCTGACACAATGCCTACAGTGAGACGGCACAGTCAAAGTCTTCTGTGTTTTATTGTTCACTCTTTGTAAAAATGCTGTGATGCACATCACGTTTTGTTGCAGTTGGAGAATCAGCCCAGTCACCAAACATTCCCTCCTCTTACAGAGACATAATAATAGTGGATTGAATAGTTCTGCTGCTTTAATATTGTAAACTGTTCAATCCATACTGGGGCTCAGGTCTGCCACTGATGTTTGTTATGGCTCTTCACAGTGAGCTGTTATTTCCACTCAGAGGGCTGATGACTCAAAAACCCTGCCTTTGCCTTCTATCTTAGGACTCTGCAGAGATGGCAGAGGCACATCAGGCGGTGGGCTTCCAGTTCACCGTGCGCCCTGATGGTTTGGACTACAAATTGAGTCAAGAGGTCATCAAAAACATCTACCTGTCAGGAGTGACAGCATGGAAAAAGCGAGTGATACAATTCAAGGTACAATAGCCGGCACTTTAGCATCTAACTCTGGTTACCACGATTTTATTACCAACGTGAAGTCTCAATAAGCATAGAGATGATGAACATGTGCTTTAATAAGGCGGCATTACCTGGGAAAACAATATGCTAAGATATTTTCAACAGCTGAATATACATAATTAAAATTCAGGCTTATGTTGAGGCTAACCCAAACACTGCTGTGTGGTTTTCCCCCCTCAGAATGGTGTGTTAGCTGGAGTCTACCCTGCCAGTCCATCCAGTTGGCTGATAGTTGTGATTGCCATAATGAGCACATTGTATACCCGGATAGATCCCTCACTAGGAATGATTGACAGCATCAAGGAAAACCTACCATGGAGGTTAGAAAGTCCCTGCAGCCAGTATCTTCATGCCATATCATGCACCATCATGGTTCAGTTTTTAAATCTCTGAAACTGTGGCTTATGTCGATGTAGTTTAGGCACTAAGTCAGCTTTCTACTTACACAATGTGCTTATTCAGCATCTACTGACATTCTAATAATTATTCATTTTCCTTGTCCTGTGAATGACAATATAACAAGACCAATGTTGTGCCCTCTCTGAGCAGAGACTGTATGTCAGTGCAAACCCGCACAGTGCTGAGTGCCATCCTGTTTGCCACTGGTCTGTGGCTGTTCCTCATCTACCTCTTGAGATACACTCTCAAAGCCCTGCTCTCCTACCACGGATGGATTTTTGAATCCCATGGAAAGATGAGTTCATCCACCAAATTGTGGCTGGTGTGTGTCTCTTCTGTTCTTGTCTCTCTCTGTCTGTATCTTTCTAATTATACAAATAAAATTGTGCTTATATGTTGAAATAAGGAAAGTTTTATAGAGGCTTTTGGTGTTTTTTTGTCAGAGCTTGGTGAAGATGTTCTCTGGACGCAGACCGCTCCTCTACAGCTTCCAGGCCTCCTTACCCAGGCTTCCTGTTCCTTCAGTGGATGACACCATTTGCAGAGTGAGGCTGGGTTGAATTCAATTAGATAGATTAATTCTTCTTAAACCACATTACTTTATCTGTTGTGTTTCCACATAATGCTAGCCATTTTTTCCTGACAGTAAACACCATATCTTCCCACAGTATCTTGAGTCTGTCCGTCCTCTGCTCGATAACAAACAGTACAATCAAATGGAAACTTTGGCCAATGACTTTAAAGAGTCCCTTGCGCCACAACTCCAGAGATACCTCATCCTAAAATCCTGGTGGGCAACAAATTATGTAAGTAGTCTTTACAGGCATTATTGGTTCATACTTGGGGCTATAATCCGACTGAATTTGAATGTTTGACAATATGTTACCTATCCTAGGTAAGTGACTGGTGGGAGGAGTACATCTACCTCAGAGGCAGGAGTCCTATCATGGTCAACAGTAACTTCTATGTTATGGTAAGACAGACTGTCACCACATTTATTGTCTATACTGTTGAAGTATACCAATGGTGGAATATGTTCTTATTTCAGTTGCTTAGAAATTATGCAGATTTAAAAAAAAAAAAAAAAAGTACAAACTACATTCGATATTGTTCATGGGGACTGCTGAGGAAAACAAAATAAATGCAATTAAAAAATAATAGCAAAATATATAAAGTTAAAGAGAAGGTTATTCACAAAAAAAGTGCTTTGCTTGAATGTAGTCTGGGAGGATTTAATGTCACTTTAATTTTTTTTCATAATGCCTGCAACCATCCGCGACCCTTGTGAGGATAAGTGGTTTAGAAGATGAATGAATCCCTGCAACCAACATTATAATTCTAGATGATGCCTTTTTCATTTTTATTTCTGTTTACTTGTATTATGAATTCATGTGTCTGCTGGGTTTGTCCATGTGTTGTGTTTATTTGTGTGAAGGACCTCTTGTATGTGACCCCAACACATCGGCAAGCCGCGCGAGCGGGAAATGTGGTCCATGCCATGCTGCAGTACAGGCGCAAGCTAGAAAGAGGAGAACATGCCCCTGTAAGTCTTTCTTTCCCTTTCCATTGGTCTTCCATCTTCTCCTGATCCCTTTCTCTCAAGGTTTCATGTTTTAACTTACCTATTATAAAAAAAAAAACACACCATAGTTCCTCCCAATTCTTCTTCTTCTTCTTCTTCTTCTTCTTCTTCTTCTGCTTCATCTTCTTCTTCTCTTCAGTCTCTTCGTGCTCTTGTTCTTTTTCTTCTGCTTCTTCTTTTTCTATTCTCCCCTTTTCTCCTGTTTAGCTTGAAAATGAAATATGACCCATTCTAATTTAGTTGTTGTTAGTACCTATGGCAGGAGGTGGCAAAGTGTGAGAGTGGCACAGTGAGGGCTTGATAACCCTATTATAGTTTTTACGTATGCTGATGACATCCAAGTCATAGTCAGAGACAGGAAAGTTGTAAACATTGGAGCGCCTTCAGGTGTAAACATTAGAGCGCTTTCAAGTGTAAACATTAGAGCGCTTTCAGGTGTAAACATTAGAGAGCTTGCAGATGTATATGAACAAGCTTCCTTAGCCAAAGTAAACTGGGGGAAAAGCGATGCCTTGTTATCTGGGACCTGCAGGCAGGACACCATGCCACAGTTGGCAGGAGAGCCCCAGTGGGGTGAAGATGTTTGAAATATTCCTGGGCTTAGATTGAGGAATGCTACAGTTAATGGACTCCTAGTTTGCTATGTGGAAGTGGCTGCTTTCCAAGTTGTTATATCAGGGATGGGTGATGGTAATTAATAAGCCAGTCACATCATCTCCCCTTGGCTGTGCTGGTCCCTCCTCAGAACCTCCTACAGGAGTTGAAAAGGCAGCTGGTGGACTTTTTTTTCCTGGCCTGGGCAGTATTGGCTAAGGGCTGCTGTCATTCTTTGTTATCTCTTGTGTCTGACAACAAAAAGTGAGAGTGGTTGTTTGACCACAAGTTGCTCTTCTTCTTTTTATCACTCTGTCTCCTTAAACAATTTTCTTTCCTGTGTTCTCATTTTAACTCATGTGTGATTTAATTTTCTTCCTTCGTCTCAGTTGAGGGCTTTAGGGATCGTTCCTATGTGTTCCACCCAGATGGAGAGGATGTTTAACACCACCCGCATCCCTGGTGTTGAAACAGGTGAGCAGTGGTAAAGAAATGAACAGGTTTCATAGTTTAACAACTTCATTGTGTGTTTGGGTTTGAGGACATACTCCTGGTCAGTAAGTGCAACTGTGTTCTGCTTCCTAATTGATTATTTCCTTGTAATTTCCTTGTAGCTGTTGAGGTTTTTTTTACAGCCTATATTCCCCTTTGTTCACACATCAATTCTGTCTTCTTCGACCTCTACCACAGACATTGTGCAGCACCTGAATGACCGTAAGCACTTGGTTGTCTACCACAAAGGCCGCTTCTTCAAAGTGTGGCTGTACACTGGAGGTCGCCACCTCTTACCCAGTGAACTAGAGACACAGTTTCAGAGAATCCTCAATGATACATCAGAACCCCAGCCTGGAGAACTGAAACTGGCTGCCTTGACTGCAGGAAATAGGTATACATCCAAACATGCTCACAAACACAAACACATACATGGGTGAAAAAGTGGAAATACTGTATATCTCATGGTGAAATCCTCTTCTAGAGTTCCCTGGGCTCGGGCTCGTGCAAAGTATTTCGGCCAGGGAGCAAACAAAGTATCTCTGGACGCCATTGAGTCAGCCGCCTTCTTCCTGACGTTGGATGATGAGGTGCAAGGTTATGACCCCGCTAAGACTAATTCACTTGACAGCTATGCCAAATCCCTGCTGCATGGGAAATGTTACGACAGGTATGTACAGAAGTAACAGGGAGGAGTCAGCTGTTGGGTGTGGGTTTGGCAAAACTTTTGGTGGTTAATTTGCTTTGTTAACTTCACACTAATTTCACAGGTGGTTTGACAAGTCTTTCACCTTGATCTCCTACCCAAATGGAAAAATGGGTGTGAACGCTGAACATTCTTGGGCAGATGCACCAATTGTAGGACACATGTGGGAGGTACTACAAATACTGATATAAGTCAAAGCTGTAATTCCAAGTGTTATGTAAATTATATTGCAGTATTTTAAAATGACATTCTTTTCTCTGTCTTTACGCAGTATGTCCTTGCAACAGACTGTTTCCACCTTGGTTACACAGAAGAGGGACACTGTAAGGGTGATGTCAACAAGGGCCTGCCATACCCCACTCGACTACAATGGCAGATACCGAAGGAGGTGAGGCGTAACATTCTTTACAACCACTTAACTATTTGTTTCATTGTAGCTTTATGGTTGAATTCGGGCGGTGCCAAATTAATTAAAAATGTACTGGTTTTCCCCCCTCTTAGTGCCATGAGGTAATTGACAGGTCATACCAGTTTGCCAAGCAGATAGCTGATGACGTGGACTTCCACGGTTGTCTATTTAATGAGTTTGGAAAAGGCCTGATCAAGAAAAGCAAGACCAGTCCTGATGCCTTCATTCAGCTGGCCCTGCAGCTGGCACAATTCAGGGTAGGGCTCCGTCATCCACTGTCCTTTTACTGGAATCACATTCACATTGTAATCAACAAGCATCACTTGAAATATTGCTCACTTTTTTGCCTTAATCTTATGTCCTATAGTCACTATATGAGTCATAATCTATCTGTATTATAGGACCAGGGAGTGTTCTGTCTGACGTACGAGTCGTCAATGACACGTATGTTCAGAGATGGACGGACAGAGACGGTGCGCTCCTGTACTTCTGAGGCTGTTGCCTTTGTTAGAGCCATGGAGGACCCGGGTGCAACAGTGAGCAACAGACATGAACACACATATGCACACACTTGCACACACATGTGCACACACACCATCAGACGAGTACTCAGAAACCGACCACAGTAAAGGAACACCACGAGCGTCACAACTGACAAACACACATGCTCTTTCAGTCGTTCTCTCACAGTAAACAATTAAGATTTCATCCTGAATCATCCGACTTTCAACATATTTGCTGTCAGATTTGTGTGGTGCCAAATTATATGAGTAACACAGTGTACTCTGCTGGTGTAAGAGGTCACCAAGGTCTTTGTCACCAAGTCCCTATTAGGACTTGGTGACCAAGACCTAGAAACAGTTTGTCAGCTTCTGGACTTTGAACCCCCCTGACATTCTGGCACAGAGAGTTAGCTGGCCACCCACTTTGACGCAGACAAAATCCATTTCAGATGTCATGACGCTAATATGATATGCAAAGGTTTGCCTCTGCCTCATACGCACAATACGAAGATGCAATGCTGGATTCAGGGATTTGCTGTTACTATGAATATTTTCTTGTTGTTTTTGTGACCAGAATGCCCAGAGACTTGCCCTGTTTCGTAAGGCGGCAGATAAGCATCAGAACATGTACCGTCTGGCGATGACTGGTTCCGGTATTGACCGTCACCTCTTTTGTCTCTACATCATGTCCAAATACCTGGGTGTTGAATCTCCTTTCCTAAAGCAGGTTAGTGCTAAGATTGCAGCTGCATGGATGTATGCACAATAAGTCTTATTGTTTTCATCAGCTTGTTATGATCACTATATCAGAGAATGGCCTGACATGAGTAATTCCTCCAGAAGCTTGAGTTAGCTGTTTCATGTCTATTTTTGCACATTTGGTCCCATTCCACTGGCAGGATACTGCATGGAAGTTCATTTCCAATTTATTCTTAACACTGACACTCACCGCTTTGCATATCTTGATGAGTGGCTTGTTACTATCTTGGTTTTAAGAATTGTGTTTCAGCCCCACAGTCATATATCTGAAGCAAGCATTGGATTTATATGTTGAAAATGTCAGTTTCTAACTCTGCTCTTTGCCATACTCTAATGACTGATTGTTTCTAGGTTCTTTCGGAGCCCTGGAAGTTGTCCACCAGTCAGACTCCTCAGCAGCAGCTCAACCTAGTCGACATCAACAAGTTCCCTAAATATGTTGGCGCTGGTGGGGGATTTGGCCCAGTGAGTTCACCAGCTAAATTTTATAGGAACAGACAAAATTACAGCCTCAGCTTTAGTTTCATGTTGCTCCTTTCTTCAGTTGGGAAGGTTTTGTGTAGTGCAATAATGGCACTGCTCCTGTGCCCCCAGGTGGCCGATGATGGTTATGGCGTGTCTTACATCATTGTTGGAGAGAACCTCATCACATTCCACATCTCCAGCAAATTCTCCAGCCCTGAGACAGTAAGAGCATAAAAAGAAAGGTTTTTATTTTTATGGAGCCATACCTTTCAGAGCATCATTAAACATTTAGCCATTTTTCTCTCTCGCCTGCAGGACTCATTCCGTTTTGGTCAGAACATCAAGAAGGCGATGCTGGATATCCGAGCACTTTTCAAACTTCAAAATGACGTGAAAACGGAAGAGCAGGCAAAGCACACATGCCTGGAAAATGGGAAAAAGCAGATGTGAATGGATACTGCAGGATGGAAGGCCGGATCAGTGGCACATACATCCTGCGCATGTTTCCTTGCCATGTTTTTCATTCATAAAAACAAAGATCAGCAGATGTTGACGTCTCAAATTATCTTCTGGTGACAGATTGCACTTTTGATGTACATGTTTTTTTTGTTTTTTTTTTTTTTTTTTGCTGTTGTTGTTTGTTTTTTGGAGGATCATGTGAAAACCGTAGGAGCTGGGTTTACTGTCAAATCTGTTTGATGAAAGACATTCTTGTTATTCCTCTGAATTATGTCAAATATTTATACTGTACTTTTCAGAGCTGCATTTGATATGGTGCTGAGGGATGGACATATTGTTGAATGATGGGATTTTTTTTTTTCTTTCAACAGTTGATAGTGTTTCGGTTTGCTTATATATAAGGGAAGACATAAATCTTTTGGGGGATCTGTTAATATGTGCATATGTAAACTTGTAAATATATCTACCGTAAACATTCACGACTATATGTTTGGAAATCTGAATGTTTCATGTCAATATGAATAAGTGCATTTGTCTTTTTTTTTTTTTTTTTTGTATTCTGATATACAAAAACACCTTACACCCAATGCACAAGTCACCTTTGCTAACCAACAAACAGTGCACATATGAATCCTTACAAATATGTAGCTCATAGCTCATAAACAATGGTAGGAACTCTTCCCAAAAACATCAAACATACACAGGGAGACACTTCATTGTAAGATTACTTTTTTATTATTTTAGTTGAGGAGATGAGGGGGGTCCATCTTGTTTCTGATATCCATGTGAACATTCACAAAGGCCTTGCACGAGGTGCCTGAACAACAGATTCATCCCAACCACTAGGGTAAGCAAAACCCACGTGGACTCATCAGTTGGAAGCTTCATTACAGTCAGTCACATCGCTGCTTGTACATCCTCTGGTAACTTTAAGGAAGGCAGAACTAACTGAACTTGAGCGAAGAGAACTGGGAGGCTCACTGGGCTTGTTGCTAGTTGGCGGTCAAACCCAAGATAATTATAGAAGCACCATTACATTGTTTTAAAATCCAAAAATCCTCACATCATATGACCTTAAATACAACAGATGATTGGAGATGAGAACATGTTTATCTCAAATGGATAGGGATTCCTGACATTGATGACCTCTAACTATGTCAAAATACCAATATACAATAGGCCTGGATCTGAGGTTGATTACATAGAATCAATTTGTTAATCATGACATATGCGGGTAATATCACATTTTTTGATTCTTTAAGATCAGTGCAGCTCCCAAACAGTGGGCAGGAAAAAAAAAAAAAAACAATCTTCTATTTGACTGTATATTTATTGGTTTAGGCGGGGACAATACAAAAAGTCAAAGTAATAAAAAAAGAACCAACTCTGGTCACACTTCTCAACTTTCTTTCAAGGCATCAGTTACGGCAATGAACTAAAACTAGTCTTTATAACTGTACAAAGTGAACGGACAAACAAAAACACCATCACATATTCCACTTGCTTGATGAGAGCAATTTTTTTTTAAAAAGAGCCAAAGAGGCAACAGACACCAGACTTCTTAAGATTCAAAATGAATCAACAGTATCAGATTATTGTCTTCATCATCATACTCTTACCAGAAGCTGCCTGCCAATCAAGCGCATTTTCAGTTAACATGACAGAATACAACAGACACAAAAGGCAAAATGTATTTTTAGTTATGCTCTATTTCTCACCAATTGTTATCGTGTGTATAGATTGAGTCCATTGGGTGATGACATGCCCCTTTGGCCACTGTGTGGGGCAGCTTTTCATGTGGATACACACCAACCCAGTCTTTTCTGTATACATACTATATGTGTATATTTTAACACTCTAGGATGGTTTTGTAGTTTATGTGTCTAAAAACACTCAGCAGAGCTCTGGGGTTTCCGGTCTATGATGTGGTGAAGGAGGATTAAGAAGTTGCACCGGGGGTTGGGTTGACATTCTGGGTGGCGGCTTGCGGTGCTACCTCTATGATCCGAGGTTTGTCAATGATGCGAGCCGTGCGGTTTCCTTTCTCTACAATGCCGATAATCCATGCCTGGTGGCCCTCGCCGTATTTGGGGGATTTGATCTCGGCGCAGAAGCGGGCAGCTTGCTCCCGAGGCAGACAGATGAGCAAGCCTCCTAAAGGTGGAACGCAAGGAGTGAAGGGTCAGTGATAGAAGATAAATGTTTAAGGGAAGGAAATAGGGCTGGGCGATATATTGTTATCATGATATAGATATCATCTGTGACTTCAAATATTGTAATATCGTGTATCGTGTAATATCATTTTTAAAAGCTGTATTACAGTAGAAATACAGTTCTCTGAAGTCATTAGGCTGTTCAAGCCATTTTATTATTTGTCTCTCCCTGCTTGGTCATTATATCCACATTATTGATGATTATTTAGCAAAAATCTCATGTGGAAATATCTTACGAAAGCACCAACAGTCATTCCATCAATACTGTCACAGTATTGATAGCAAGGTGTTTGTCAAAGATACGGTGATAATTGATTTTGTCCATGTCGCCCAGCCCTAGAAGGAAGTCAGATGACAGCAGAATATAGTGAAACCAATACTGTGTCACACACTCACCTGATGTTTCAGGGCAGGTGCCGTGCATGAGTCCAAACATGTTCCCGCAGGCCTTGGACACGGCAGCCATCTTGGCGAGGACTGGGAGGTTGTGGATGACAAATGACACCTCACTTCGCTGTTGCCGTGCCAATGTCTGAGCGTGGCCAAGGATTCCAAAGCCTGTGATGTCGGTGGCCGCGTGGGCGTTGAAGGTGTGCATGAGACCAGCCGCTACAATGGAGGAGTGAGAACATTAGAGGGGTCGCTCTTTTAAACAATCTGTATAACCTACACGAATTCTTTTAACCTGCTGATGTCCACCTAATTCCACCAGTTTAATAGGAGCAATAGAAAATAGGCCAACATCTTTTTGTAATTTCTTATTCAGCCTTTAAATTTGACATACAAATCAATGCAGTGATAAAATCTAGTCTCCCCTTCCCTGGCCTCTCTTCATTAGCTCCCAGTGTGATTTAGAGTTGGTTTTAATGTTTGTCTTTAAAGCTCTGATTGGCTTTGCTCCTTCCACAGGGATCACCTCTCATCCCCTGCATCCACAGTCAAGATTTAGCTCATCTCACCAAAAACTACTGGCAGTTCTGTGGTTGAGGCTTGAGGGGGTTCATGCACCCTGTGGAAAAGCCTTATCGACTCCATCAGATCCTTCCTCACCGCTGACATCTAGGGCTGTACTCGACTCACAGTTTCCAGAGTTGACTCAGAGTTGGCATTTCAATGTGACAAACTGAATATTTGGTGGTGTACTGGAGTATGCTGCTGCTGTTTTGCACTGTTGTTGTTGTTTGTCTGTTGTCGTCACAGTTTTTTTTTTTCAGCACTTTGGTCGATAAGTGTAAGAAGCTAGCAAATCCCAATTCCTCAAGTGAAGGAGGACAAGATTCTCACATTTCACCGGTTTATTAGCTCACATGATGTTCTTTTTACACTTTTTGAATACTGCATATTAGGTTTAGCACTCCACTAAAAAAAAAAAAACATTCTGTTGCTCCAACCAGCACTTTGGTCAATGTTAGTTATTTTTAAAGGTGCTTTAATAATATGCTGGCTTGACTATTTGGGAATGAATGAATGTGAGTGTGTGTGTATGTGTGTGTGTGTGTGTGTGTGTGTGTGTGTGTGTGTGTGTGTGCATGTGTGTCCATACCTGTCCTGTTGAGCCGAGCCATGTTCATCATGGCCTCATGGTAGGCCAGCTCTACATCCTCCTGGGTTACCACCAGCTTAATCTTGTTCCACTTCTCAGGCTGAGAAAAAACATATGGCATGTGGCTTAACAGGGTCTCTTAATAAACAAGAACTGTCTTCAGACCAAGTGATTTATTGGAAAGTAGGCAGACTTACAATATCTAGCCACTGGTGGACTGCAACAGCCACCTGCGTCCCCAGCGGCTTGGTTAACACCAACACGTCTCCTGGCACTGCATTGTCTGGCCTGAGAAACAACAAACATCGGTATGATTATCATCTCTACAACAGAATGACAAGTTTTACTGAGGCACTTGTGAGTGGGACAAGATACATGAGAATGTATTTGATAAGAAAAGATTCCTACATGATGAATTCGTTGGGCTGGCAGACTGTGGTAGCAACTCCACCCATAACAACCCAGGGGTTGAGCACCGTCTGTCCCCCTGTTACAGATGTGCCTGCCTCCTCCGATGCATCCTTGAACCCCTGGATGATCAGTGGCATGACTTTGTCTCTCTCCTGCAATGAGAGCCGGGCAAGTTGGAGAAGCAGAAACAAACACTCAGAGTGATTCTTAACACCCTCCTTTTTCACAATTGTTGAAGTGAAAGTTCACCCTAAAACAAGATGGAAACCCAAAAATGTGGAAGCAGAGTGTAGCACAAGCCATTCTGTTTATCTGAGTATTTCAACATATCTGCACCTGTTTACAGGCAATTCAGTTTCTCCTACAAATGCCTAAAATTACACATTTTTCCACTTCTTTTGAATTTTACCATAAACTAGAGACCCAATAAAATGCCCTTAGAGGTTACAAAGTCAAACAGTGGAATTGCTATGTCATTTCAATAATATTGCTCACTTTAAAAGACCCAGACAAACAGTTGTCGTTATGTGCTTTCTTTGTTTCGGTCCCTCAGGCCTCTTACCTTCTCTGACATTTTGTTGCTGACTCCCAGAAGCATCAACATGTTGTCACACTCTGTCACTCCCATGGCATACAGGTCACTTAGAACATTGGCACAAGCAATTCGACCCTGCAAGAACAAAACACTTAAAATTTAAATCAAACAAAGGACTGATGTGTAAAGTCTTCAGACGCAGTAATGCAGAGGGGCAGCAAAGCATTGGTGTAATGTGTCAAACGAGGACCAGGACCACATTTCGGTGAACACGGTATGATCCTTACCATCATGTAAGGGTCATCCACAATGGGGTAGATGTAGTCTGTTGTCTGGACCAGTGAAAGGCCTCCATGTCTGAGGGGGATCACACACGTGTCCATACCTATGCCTGCAACAAACAATGAATTTTCACTCTAATCAGTATTTTGCAGGTCAAAGAATCAGTGGCTTTATGTCCATCAAGTGAAACCGGACATACCTAGCCGAGGCATGACTGCCCCAAGGAACTGTTCATCCTCTTGATAGTGGTTCTCCTGTAGACTTTCTAGTAGCTTCTGTAACACCTCTTGGGGTACCTGTGGTCAAGACAGTAATATCTATTTTCAAACACAGCATAAAACCTTTTTTTGTAGCAGGAATTTATGTTCATTTTCATGGTCAACACTCCATCTAAAGCACGAGTTCATAAGGATTTCCAACCTTGCAGCCTGTGCCCTTGAGCTCAGCAAAGCGTGTGAGCCTGAAATTCTTGTCCAGCTCATAGCTTTCTGGGTTAAAGGACTCCCTCACCGACATGTCTGGAGAAACTTTGGGCCCTCACCACTAGATCCAATGACAAAACAAAAATACAAAGGGAAGACAGGGATGATGAGAAATGTCAGAAAGAGCAAAGAGAGTTTCAAATCCACAGTGTAAAATACCAACATTAAAATCCTTTTACCACACTGATGCAATGGTGTAAGAACTGCATCCGCCATAAACAGTATTATACTTGCATTGGATAGCTGTTTTGAGTCTATGTACACTGAATTAGTCCCTATCAAATAAATCAAACTGTTGTTCAAAACAGCAGCTTTGTAAACAAATGTGCTGCTCCTTGCAGCAGTCCAAATAACATCACGAAAAAAAAAAATTGCATGGCTGGTCAACTGGTCAAATCAAAGTTTCACTGTCCGGTAGATGATTGATAAAATTCTGCTGCAGGTGCAGCTGCAACATCTTTTCAATGGAAGAAACAAAAAAAGTCTGGAGTGGATACACTGGTGAGGTTGTTGGCTGTAAAATGTAGATTTATGGCGCTTTTGCACAAATTTCCCTGGAGAGATTCATGCAGTGACATCACACACACGCACACACACACACTCATACACACCACTGACATGAACCTTGGTGAGTTCAGATTTACGAGTTTTGGGGGAAAAAAAAAAAAACAGACGTGGATGACACGCTTGCCACCTGACAGAGGTGCCGGTCTTACGAAAGCATGATGCTGCTGGCTGTTTAAATAATGAACTTGACGGGCCTCGCTTTGCTGAACGTCAGTGGATTTCGGGAGCATTCAAGAGACAAAACGCTGCCAAGTTCATTCAGCGCCTCGGCTCGGGGCTAACAACAACACTTGTGCACAGCAGCGGTAAAGTGAGCCCTTCACACCGACACGCACTGAATCTGTAGCCGGTTCCCACTCAGCGTGCAGGCAGAGACCCTGACAGCCGTGCATGTTCAGTTTTTGTTTTGCTGAAAATGCAGTTTTAGTTTCCGTGCTGGCTCTCGGCAGCCAGCGCTGATCCATGCATGAGGTGATGAGCATAACGTCCAGCAGCCGTGCGCAACAAAGAGGCGAGAGCGCCCGCCTCTGCGGAGCCAAACAAACAAAAACAACACACCGTGCACGGCGCGCACGCTGACTTTAACGCACGGATAGTGAACGCCGCGCCGGCCCGCTGCATATTTCTAAGTTAAAAAGTTGCCGGAGAGCACTGAACAAAAATGTCGGCGGCGGAAAAAATTAACCCTTTGCTGTCCCACGCCATGCGATGTGTGCAACATCACAGTTCGTATCAATAAAACAACGCCACACGTGCGCTTTGTGCAAAGATTATGATGATATGTTGCATTAGCAGTGTTTACAGTGGACCTAGATGCGGTTTTAGGACCAAAGCGGAGTTATATTCTTGCAACATTTCCCCTTTAATTGCTCTGACCAGTTCATCCTTACCAGTTTCACGTTAGCGGTGGATCCCGACAGAAGAGCGGGGACAGTACCAGAATGCATTGGGGAGGAATCGGGAGTCCTGCAAGAAAGCCTGATCAAAAATCAGACATGTTTGCCTCTAATCTTACAATTGCACCACCGATATTCAACCTAAAATACTTTAATAAACACATTAAGATACGTATACAAATATGATCGCTTCACGGGTTTAGTAAACAAAATAGGATTTATAATACAAATCGGAAAATGCACAAGCTCGCAAAGGGTCCTCTGCCAGCACTGTGGCGGCTTTGACATCCCCTTTAATGAGCTGCGAAGTCTGGCAATAAAAACTCTACAATGGAGTGTACCTTTAATTAAGTATTTTCCCTCCAATTAGCCCAGTACAAAAACAATTGAGATTGGCCAACTCTTGAGCGCACAGGAGGGTCGAGCTGCGGTGTTTTACCTGCACTGATCGTTTTAATTGTCTTTCCCCTGCAGCGTGTTTGCCCCATCAGGCTAAAACACACTTTATCTACAATCATGCAGGCTAAACCTATGGTGCTTGAGGAAAGTTCAGCCAGCTATATAACCTCTTTATAGGCTGATTATTGTTTTCAACGTGCAACAACAAAGAGAAGAAAGTAGGGACACGGTTTAGGCGTTAAAAGTTCATATTTAATGATGGAAACAGTCAAATTGTGTTCATATTAATTGCACAGTGGGCAGAAATGGAAAAAAAGCTATAACTATCACAGTATTTACAACAATTGCACTGAAAAAGAAACAGACCTATTTTCCAAATGCTGCATATACTATATATTTATATACATTTTCAGCCAGATCTGATGCATCCACATTTGCAGAGGTGGCCAAAACTATATCAAATATATGTCTCGATTGTGTGTAGTTTATGGAGGAGATGTGGATGGTGCACTACATATAACACCCATTGCAGAACTGATCACTGAAAGGCACAACTCACATGGGACATTTTCCCTTAAAATTTAATTTGTGCAAAATACAGTAGCCTACTGATTCTGTTTAGTTTCAGACCCGTAGCCCTGCTAGCCATGGTGTAAGACGGTGGGGAATATGCCTTTAATGCTGTAATGTAAACAGTAAGTCAGTTGTGATCATGAGAATAACTCATTTGTCAGCCATTGTATGATTCATTAGCATGTAACAACAGATCACAGTGACTTCTACACCTGCTGCAATCTCCTGTTCATCTTGCTTGTGAAGTTTAAGTTTTCTTTGTATATTTAACATCTGTTTCCAAAGAAGGAATCATTGAGACACAAAAGGCAGTGTGTGTGTGTGTGTGTGTGTGTGTGTGTGTGTGTGTGTGCATGAAAGAAAGATACAGAGACAGAGAGACAGAGAGGTCAAGAAAGAGGCAAAAAAATATATATATATATCAGCAACCTACTTGATTTGGTCCAGTATTTTTTTCTTTACAACCACAAAACAGAGCATTAACAGCTGCAACATAGAATATCTAAAGTGGTACAATGCGTCAAGTCAGAGGAATAATGAAGACAGCAAAAGCAACATATTTGTTGCAAGGCCATGGTGGCAGCCCTCGAAATCAGCCGGTCATGTTCTCCACCGTCTCGACCACACTGGCAGTCTTGTTATAATCACAGCCTAGAGAAGAGGGAACAAAATGCATGAAGTATTACAGTTTATATTTTAAAACACATTAAATGTGGTGCGTGTGTGTGTGTGTGTGTGTGTGTGTGTGTGTGTGTGTGCGTGTTCAGATGTGCCACGCCACATGTGCATTTGCACGCATGTCACAATGAAAACAAACTTTGCTGTGACGCAAGAAAGACTAGTGTGACAGTGAGGCTGAAATGAAGAGCTGACAGAGAGGAGACAGTGCCTGGCGTGAAGATAATTAGCTGACATTTTGGGAAGCTGCATGAGAATGTCAAATGTCAGGGGGATAGCGTGACTAAGACATATGAGCCAATGAGCTACGCTAGCTAGCAACACCAGTTTGCGTTGGTGTGTGTGGGCTGGGGGAAAGGGATAGTAGGCGAAAAGGGGGGTGTGGGTGTTCTGAGAGCACTGACATGTGGGAAAGGGTTATGACAAGGGAGCAGACACTAGGATGCCGGAGTACAGAGGCACAGATCTCGATTACTGAATAAAGGGGCACGATATGCCGGTAAATTCCCCATGTGTGTGCTGCATATGTGGTTGTGCAGTTCATACTTGTGCAAGGTCCGTTCAAGACATCCTCCGCATCTGCAGCATCTGTAAAGCCAAAAGAAAAATGAGATTGACCTATAGACCCAAATACTGCAAACCCGCTCTTTGCCCTGTAATTCTGTAATTTACTCATTCACATAGATGTCTATGAAGTACCTCTTTTCAGCCTCCTTCTGGCTAGTTTGATCTGATCTTGAAGGATCTGAACCCAGTCTCGAGGACCGGGAAGCTTCTCTATCCTATGTGCAGTGCAGTACTTCTCTGTAAACACTGGACACAGCACACAAGACTGCATTAATATAATTAATATAGCCTGAAAAATGTCATTTATGTTAGTCATGTGCATCTCATATGTTTGCTATGCCCTGGTACAGACTAACAGACTGATGAAATCTGTTGTAATGCCTGACTAGAGCCTGCACCCTCCTACCTTTAATGGCTCCCACAATGTTCTGGTCCAGGCCCTTGCGGTTATCGTTGAGCCCTCTCTTCCTCTTGCCATTGGGCAAAGAGTTAGCCAGGGTAGCATCATCAAAGAAGGCACACACCTGAACACAGAGGATATTCACCAAGCCACACACTTTACACATCGCCACAGAAACGCAGTCCTACCTCTCAAACACTCAACTCACTATGCTTTTAATACAAAAAAATGTAAATGATTACATAAGTGTTGATAATAAAACATAAATAACCAGTGGTATTATGTAACTGTAAAATCAGTCACATTAAAAGGAGCCAATGAAATGACTGTTAAGAGATTCTAGATGCCCACCAGTTTGCGGAACAGCAGGCTGCCGGAGCGTGTATAGTTGACCAGGATGGAGTCTAGCTGGGCCTTGGAGATAAACACATCATAATCCTCCGCCAGCCGCACCTCGGACTCAAAGGGAATCAGAGTGGATCAGTTAATTGTGAAGGATCATGAAAGGGGAAAGTGTTAAAGTAACACCTAACAGCTGCCATAATCTCCCCTTACTCATAAAATCATTGTGTGAGTTATTGCAAATGCAAGCATGAAGGTGGCTTTGCAAAACACGTCGTGTTTACTGTCTGTGACTTTCTTACAACTTTGATTTGAGTGTGTGATCTGAAGTGAAATGCGGGTTCGCGATTGCATCAAAGGACGCCTGCATTTGGCAGCGGCATCTAATGAATACACATGTTGGCAGTAGACTTTCAAGTGCTTAAATGAAGTCATAAATATTGATTTACATACTACTTTGAAGAGAGATGCTTCACTGGAGTTGAGCATCTTGTAAATGTGTATTCCCACATATTTAATTTCTGTAAAATATGATTTGTCACAGTCAAGTCAGATTTGATTAAAATAAACAAAGTCCGACAGACTGCAGCGTGAGATTTTAATTCAGTGTCCCTAAATGTGCAGGCGACAGCTTTAAACAAATGTACATGGATTCAAACAACTGTTGAGAAGGGGCTCACCCAGATGATTAATTTCAAATGAAGAAATGTTGTCTTTTGAGAGAGGGTGATCAGAATGGAGTGGATACTGAATTAATAAACCAGAGCCAGAAATTTAGTACTCTTTAAATCACAGGAAGAAAACACATGCATGGACCCACAAACACGCGCACACATACACACACTACCGGTACCTCTATGGACTGAGGGCCCCTCTGTTGGCTGAAGGGATTGTGTGTATCAGTGATGGCTACTGGATTCTTCTGAGCTGGCAGTGCAGAAATCTCGGGAGAGACGTGTTGGGTGCTGGGTGTGGATGAGTCTTTCTCCATCTTGTGGTCCTCCCTCTTTTCAGATTCGACCGGTGCAGCTGTAAGTGACGAAGGTGCCGGAGGGGAGACAGCGGCTCTTCTGTTGGACGCCGTCAGTGGTGTCACCTTATAGATGGGCCTCCTCTTGCGGGGCCTGCGACGTGGAGCGGGGCCAGGCCCGAGGCGAGGTTGGCATTGTGGGGCTGCCTGCTCCTGCTTTTCCAGGGAGGCTGTAAAGACGGTAGCATAAGGGATTGTTTTGTATTTGAATTTGTCTCTCTCTTTCTCTGTCAGCATGAGTGTTTGCGTACTGACCTTTTTGAGTCTGCATTAGCCTCCTCATGGTACGTAGTTCCTGCAAAATAGCCTGCAACGTCCCCTTACAGTTACACATACAGCAGGGGCTTTCTGATGCAGCAGGAGGGACGATGTCTGCGGGACAGTAGTGCAGTGGTTAGCGATCATCTGCTCAAACATCTGGCACCCACAGGACTGCAATGTGTTTACATGCAATTTCTCTGAAAAGACGTTTTTGTGAGTGTGTTTGTGTGTGTTAGATAACACAAGTCCAATCAGTCTGCCTGGTGAAGGTTTGTCTCTCTCGTACAATTTAAATTACTAACATGACTCAGTGTCAGCCTGGTATCGACTACCACACACAACACACACTGTCTGAGTGTGACGTATTCTCTCCTACAAGAAAAAACACTTGTCAGGTGCTGTACTCTATACACTATCTCTCTTTCATGTTTTAATAATCATTAGAAACTTTTGTTCTTTCAGAAACTGAACCTGTGTCTGCTGGTTTTTCCCTTCCCACGTATGCTGTGCAGCCCTACCGTTAGCTTCATTCACTTTGATCAGATCCTTGGTGTTGTTGAGGATCCGGAGGGCTTTGGAGCGGGTGCTGTACTGGCTGCAGCCCGGACCATTGGGGACAGGGGTGGATATGGATGAAGGTGAAGGCCCTGGATCCCCTGCAGGGCTCCAGCTGTTGGTTTGTTGGTCCTCCAGGGCGAGAGACAAGGTAGCTGGTTGGTGTGCCCAGCTCAGGTGCTCATCTTGGGGCTCCTTCTGTAAGCTGTCCCGCTCCGCTCCAACACGCTGATACACCCTGCCGGCCTTGTCACTCAGAAGCCTCATCATCCCAGTGATCTGCCTCTTGATCTCCATGCCCTCATCCCCTAACCAAACTAAACAGAGAACAGGGTGTTTAGTGAGATCTGCCACGTTACTTCCATTGTACATCATGGTGACAAACCCTTGTATAAATGGTGCATACCATCAGGCACAGCAGCATCTTTAGGCTCTCCATTGGCATCTTTGCAACTGGTGTTCACCATATATGATGGATCAAAAACTGTAGCAAATGCAGTTAGAGTTTAGCAATTTTTCACAATAAAAAAAAAAAAAAAAAAACAGTCGGAGTGATGGTTGAGAGAGCTCCACAAGTAAAATTGTTTTGTTGCATTCTTGTGAGGAGGATCATGCAGGCTGATGAAAGCTGTGATGTCAACCAATACACAGCCCCCCTCCCATCCCATGCAGATTCCACCACCTGTAGGTGGTATGAAGTAGTGTAGTCTAGATAGGTGGTCTATAGCTTTGCATAGCTTCAGCAAAAAGTGAACAATTTGAGCCGATGTGGTGCATTCAAAATGCGCAAAATGTTTTTATACTCTGGTCTGTTCGCTTAGTTGACTGCTTCTTAAAATCAAATCTGAAATAACATTTGTTGAGACCGGTGCCTAATAATATTTTTTTTCATTTCAGACTTAGTCTATATCGTCAGAGTTATAAGGGAAAACGATGCAGACTACCTAGCTATTGTCGTGGCCATCTCTTTTGTTTACAGAGTCGTCACTGCTGGCACACAGCGCCAGACAAATACCCAGACACAGACGCGCATCTTGCAAGGTCTTGCATTCAGAAGCCTACCTTCATCCGTGACCAGTTTAAAGCTCTGTGACTTCCTTCTCCTCTTCCTTTCCCCAAACTCCATCTTACGGATGTATGTACAGTAAGTCGTAGAGTCGAGATCGCTCTTCAGAAGACGAAATCAGTGAAAAGGCATACACTCACCGGGATCACTGTCCGTCCGCCTTATTAATCAGTTAAATTTCTGCTTAGGCTGGTCTACAGATTCTGACATCGGCAGATTTCTTTCACTGGGTTAAGCTTTAATGGAGCTGAAGATCGCCAGGTTACTGTTACACATCAGTGTGTAAGGTATTCCTGTTTCCATCGTGAGGCTGGTCCTTTTTCGCTATGTAAATAAATTAATGACTTTAATATTAAAAATTCGTCACATCCCTTTGCGCCACCTGATGGTATGTTCTCATCTGAAAGGTCGAGTCAGACATTTGCCACCAGTGTCCAAACAATGGACTGGAATCTGAACAAGAGGTGTAATGAGACCACTTTATCATTTGGTCGGCTGCAGAGAAACTTTTCCCCCCTTAAATTCCCAGATTGCCATGATTTTACTCGTGTTATTTTTGTTGCTTTCAGTTACAAATGATTTGAATTTGTAGCCTGCAGTTTTGCAGAGCAGACATGCAGATTTCATTGTGACAGGTGCCTTGAAGCACTGATCTTAACTTGATTACCGGTGCTCAGATCCCTTATTTAATCTTATAAACTGAGCTGTAGCTTTTATTTTATAGCTTTTCTGGCAGCTGTTAATCCAGGTCTGTGCGTTTGAACCTGATACAGTGAATCACAGTGCAGACTGCCACCCTCAAAAAAGGAGAACCCTTTTTTTTGGGGCTCAGTAATGACAGGAGCAAATCAGTGCTGAAGAACTGAGTTTAATAATGTCATTTCCCCATCAACCCGTCATCCTCAGGCATAAAATTCAAATAAAAAGCTCAGATTAGTAACTTTGTCCTTGTGCACACAGATTTAAGACTAAGTTGGAACTCATTGTTACTCTGCTTATCTGCCTTTTTCTCCCCAAACCTGACAGTTGCTGCAGAATGGAAAGATGTTGTGGTAATTATAATAGGATGATAAGAAGGACTTTTGGGTTGTTAAATTGATTTTACCCATGTGTTAAAATTTTAAAAGCGACACTTTAGCTACTGCTTTTTTTTTTTTTAGTTTGTATTTTTCAGGGTGCAGCCAATCCAGCAATGTGACAGCTAAATGTTCAGCTCAGATGCAATAAAAGATTTTATTATTATTATTATTCAGTTGAAATAGGTAAATACGTAGGCTACTCAACAGGCATTTTTATTGCTTTTTTTTTTAACCAACACGATATTGTTGAGAAATAAATTTAGGCTATTCTTCTAAACACTCCAATACGTCCACTATTAATATTTCACTTTGGAATAGAGCATTTTCTCTTTTCCACAACCCGCCTCTGTAGGAGTGTGAATGCCCAGTTTGCTGCTCAGTTGTCATCTATATTCATACCTCATATAGGAACACAAGCGAAGAGAATAATTTTCATTTATACGTGTTTTCACTTCGGACTTGTAGTCTCTTTATTAATGGCTCGGGGAATAAATCCTGGTGGTTTGTTCTGGAAATGGATTTGTTTTGGACAAAAAGAGAGACGTCTTTGGGTTAAAATAGTAGCACAAATTTAAGACAGAGAGCTCAGTTTTGTTGTTTCTTGAATTCGCATCATGTTGTAGGCCTACACACACGCAAAACCACAAGAAACGCTCACTGCTGCAGAAGCCTTATACACGCGCGCGCGCGCGCGCGCACACACACACACACACACACGCACACACACACACACACACACACACACACACACACACACACACACACACACACACACACACACACACACCAGCATTCAGTGCCATGAGCGAGTCGTAGCCTGTTAGCATAAGGCAGACAAAATAATACACCCATTTACACATTTTGAAATATTTAAAAACATTTTAAAACACCACCATTACTATGCCTTTCAAAATAAATTTGTCAGCACAGTCTACGTTCAGGACAGGAACTTTTATTTTGAAATTCCATATTGCGTCGTAGTGACGCGACTTCCGAGTCGAACATTTTCGTCTCTGCGTTGTAGCGTTTTTATGTGTAGTTGGCTGGTTACTTTATAGAAATTAAACAGTAACTGTCAGTATTGTTGGACTGAAATGGATATACTCAAAGCTGAGATCGCAAGGAAACGAAAAATTGTCGAAGAGAAAGGACTTGTCGCTGTGAGTGACTGTTAAACTTGCTTGTTGTTGTTAGCTAGCTAACGTTAGCTTTGTTGCTGTAGCAGAATAAACAGAAAAGCCTTGTGGTCTTAGAATCAATCATGTTTTCACACGTATTGATTACTTATACAGACAATAGCGGACCTGACATAATGGAAATAACACGTGTGAATACACTAAACGCAAATTTAAAGCTATCTGACAGCAATGTAGATTAAAACACAGCTGTGCCACCATTAGCATAACGTTACACAATCGCCATATCACCCTAAACTAAACGAAACAGCTTAAATAATTACCGCTGTTTCTTGTAAAGAAATATTCAGTCAGCTGTGGTACTCCTCCAGAGCTTCAGCAGTGGGACGTAAACTAAAAACTTCCTTCACCACCATGCCTAAAAAGTTTAATATCAGTAGAAAATGTTGTTGGAGTGCTGTGTTCAGTGTTAATCGGGATGAGATACCACTGTTGGCCATTTGTTTCCATATACTCACTTAAAAACTCATGTGAGAATAAAGGAAACATTAACACACTTACATATTTCAGTCCACGCACAGTCACACGTGGTTTCCTGTGTGGGAACTGACTTTTTCAGATGGTTAGAGTCTACTTCTAACCTGTCCTCACGATGAAATACTAAATCTTAAATTTCAGAATTGGTGCATTACTAATGAGTAACTTTTTGTATTATTAGTGATCCTACAGTATTATAATGACACATGCAAAAAGGGCTAGAACAATATTTTTATGTTTATCTCAAGATTCAGTACTGTCATGATATTTGGGTGCCAGTTTAACAAGTATTCTGATTTGATGTTATGATTTTCTGCTATTTTAGTTTTTTTTTTTTTTTTTTTTTTTTTTTTTTTTAATTATCCTCTAATTTGTGGATGTAAAGTTTCATTAAGCTTTTATTATCTTAAAAGTCACAATAGGGTTATACAGTGATGTTAAGTCACTCTTGTGAAATGGCTATTATAGAACTGACATCATCACATATGAAGAAAATTGGGTTCACTGAATCCACAAGAGTCTGACTGTTTAGGCCCAAGTATGCAGACATAGCCTACACCATTTTAGCTGTCTTTGCCTTTGCTTAAAAATATATTTAAAAACATAAAAAAAAAAAAAAAAAAAAGAATCACAATGCTTAAGTGAATATTTTCCCACACTTCTCAAAAATAAGCACGCTGAGTTAGTGTATTTATTGTAAAAATGTTATCATTGCATGCCACCATGGACTGGACCTCAACTATTTATCCAAAATCATGAGGTTGTACATCATGCCCATTTATTTGGGAATGATCTTCCACTGTGTTGGACATTGTGTTGTGTTTCATTGTGTTTGAAGTTGACTACAAACTAACAAGCTATTTGTTTCCAGGATTCAAAAAAATTCTTCAAAAGAGCTGAACTTGCACGCAAGGAAGAAGAGGATTATTACAAGAGATGCGGATACAAGGTAAATTTTGTTGTCCTCGTGATCTCTCTGTCACAGTCTCACACACAGGTAATTTTTCTAAATTTATCTCAGGGAGCCGGTCTTCCTAGCCCTAACCCATCATTCTGTGCCTAATACTGTACTTCAGCTTGGTATTTTTTAGATTCAAAAACGTTCAGGCATTACTCAGGTGTAAATCAGTACTTGTCTGTGTTTACTGTGCTGTTTTTCCCCCAACCTGCCTCTGCTGCCTGCATCTGTAGGTTCAGAGAGAGACTCCTGAGAGCCAGGTATGGGATTGTGAAGGTAGCTGGCAGGATGCATGATGGAAGGATCAAATATACTGTGTTCCAAAAACCTTCCCTTCCTTGGCACCTTTTCTCAAAGTTCACCAGTCCCCAAAGACTGGTGAGGATTAAGGCCCAAAATCTTGGTGGAGACACCTTTTTGTATTCCAGCTGAGGCCATGATACTTAGACATCTCTAGGTTATAGACTAAAATGATAATTAGGCTTTGTATATCAGAAATTATCACCAGTTATAAGTTGATCACTGTGTCTGGTGGTAAATTTGCCTTTTTCATTTGCTTTCTTACCAAATATATATATATATATATACATATTTATCTTTCTTTCTAGTAGTGCATCAAAGTTAGGCGAAAAAAAATCTAACTAATTACATGAAAGTATTTGAAAATATGAGTTTACCCAAATATATCTGAATTATCTGGATGTCGTGAACAACATTCCTCCTATATTTCATCTTCAACCCAGGACAACTTGTAGTGATCCACTGTTCATATTTTTTTTCAACCTCTGGCACTGTAACATGGTGGCCTTATATGCCAAGTTGCTGTACCAAACAAATCCTAGAAACTGTTTATCAACTCAGCAACTTCCACATATCAGCAAGAAAGGAGACAAGGAAAGGAAGCCACCAAACCAAACTGGGACACAGCCGCAGTGTGGATTTCAGCATGAGATACTGAACTGAAAAAAAAGCAAAAACAAACAAAGAAAACCTCAGCCGTCAAGCTGCGCTTCTTATGTTGCATCTCAGTCTGTGACAGCAGCTCTTTTAGTCATACCAGCTTTCAGTTTTCCCTGGTTTTGTGTCACTAGTTTTTCATTGCCTTGTAGCAGTTGCTCTTGGGAAAACTGGATTTCTATTTTACTTTCAGCAAAAGGCCTAAGAGGTCCAACTTATTAAGCTATGCTCCTTGTATACATGCAGTATATTTATGTGAACAAGGTCCATTGTGCATTTGGAAGGCTTTTTGTGAGCAGTTTCTGTTTGTTCTTTTAGATTGTGCTTTTCAAACCACAATCTAAGAGTGCTGAGATGCATGTGCCTATGAAAGCATGATTTGGCAGCACATTTGAAGTTTTCTTGTTGCAGTACTTTATGCTGCAGAAAGTCTGAACACATTTTGCCCACAGTTAGGTAGGTGGTTCAGCCAGCACTGAAATGCCACAGTATAAAAATCATGATATAAATGGTAAAATGCAACATCCTTACTTGTTTGGGTAAATAAACGGTGCTACTTGTGGGGCTGCAGGTGAGTCAGACAGGAGCTTGAGCTCTTACAGTTAAATAATCTTAGAGTGACACATAGCGTCTTTAATCCCTAGGTTTCATTTTAAAATGAAGCCTGAGACGCTTGACCTTTTACACAACCCACCACAAACAATTGTACAACCAGTTTTATTTAAATTGGTCCAGGAAGGAGATATGCTTTCATTATAATCACATTCTGGCTCTCCACATGCTGTATAATCAGAGTTCATTTCTGACTTATGTATATGTCCATTCCCTTTGTGTCATCCTGAAGACTGATAAGAAGGAGGAGGATGAGCCATCGACTTCAACCAATCCAGTGTTAGAACTGGAGCTAACAGAGGAGAAGTTGCCGATGACACTGTCACGACAGGAGGTGAGTCAAACTGGAATATTAACCCCAACCTCTCAATTATTTTTTTCCTAAATCACATGTGGCTAAATGCATGTCTTGCATCGTTGTGTTTGTGCAGGTTATCCGTCGTCTTCGAGAACGAGGGGAACCAATCCGACTGTTTGGAGAGTCAGACTATGATGCCTTCCAGAGACTCAGGAAGATTGAGATTCTGGCCCCAGAAGTAAACAAGGTAGGACTGAGCCGCTCTTGGGGGTGGATTCATAGCCCTCTCAAACACAACATTTGGGAATATTGGTGTAGATTGATCCGTGTCCATCCTGTTCAGGAAGCAACTGACTCTGCCTTGTACGCAGGAAAATCACTCGTCTTTACAGTTTTCACCTGATCCGTGACAGACTAGCACACACAAGTATACTTCAGTAATTGTGACTTCTCCATTGCCTCCTGTCTTATAGCATCATCAAAAGCAAACATGTGACAAATAAACTTCTTGAAATCTTGATCTTGAATCTTGAATCTTGTGTACATTCTGTGCTCAGCATGGCAGGTGACATAAATCCCCAGATACAGTATCTCTGTTGAACCGATGAGGTTGATTATATTTCTTGAAATGTGGATATAAGTATAATGTTTTTTGTGTTGATGGAGTAATATCTTATCCCAGTGATTTTTTTTTAATGTAACATACTATGCATTAGTACCAGTTAGCACCAATACTATAAATTGGTGCCAATGACAAATAAGGCATCCAAGTTTCCAAGATTCATTTTGCATATTTCCAGGATCATTAGTCCAGTGTGAAAGGAGCTTTAGTTTCATTTTAAACTGAATCCTTATCTCCTGTAATATTAGGTATGATTTAATTGTCGTCATTTTTAGGCAGAGTATATTCATTTGACACAGTTTAAGGTACAAGTCTAAATCTGGGGCAGGACATAAAAGTTATAATAATAACAGTGATATTTCTGTGATTTTGTTCCTCTTTGTATACCATCTAAGATATGGTTATGATGATGTTGGCTGGTGATGTTTATTTCCAGGGCTTGAGGAATGACCTGAAGGCAGCCATGGACAAAATTGATCAGCAGTACCTGAATGAGATCGTTGGAGGAACAGAGTCCGGAGAAATGGACACACAGCACGACCTGAAAGTGCATGAGGAGAACACAACGATAGAGGAACTAGAGGTACACACAGTGCACAGAGTCATGGAGGCAGAGTGGGACACACCAATCGAACAGATTAGCTCATGTTCTGGTGGTTTGATTTGAATAAGTGAGGGGCTTAGTGAACATTGAACGGTTTCCCTTTTGTTAATAGCTACTTACTAAGTGACTATTCCAAAATTTCTAGGTGAGGGTTCTCTGTCTGTTTTTTGCTGGCAGGGAAAGGTTGATGTAATTTTTAATTGGGCTCTAAGGAGGGCGGTGCATTTTTCCTGAGGTTTTCAGTACATTGGTAGTTGTGTGTTGTGATTTATTCTTTTGTGTGTGGGGGCTTTTTGAATGACCTTGTTTTTTTTTACTTCTACATTTTATAAACTTGTGTTTTGCTTCTTAATAAAAACCTCTTATCGGCTCTTCAACGCCCACTGTCACCCACTCCCTCGCCCTTTCTCTCTCTTTCTTTCTTCTCTCCTTTTCTCCCTACCAAGCAGTTATTGATGTTACAAGCCACAGTTATCAGCCAAAACAAGGTGCCACCAAGAAAATGGGCAAAGTATCTGTGTTCTGTTTTAGAGATGGTCAGATGTTAGGAGCTGATGTCGTCGGTATTTATGTTGTAATTGATTTATTTCTTAACAACATGAAAGAAGTGATGAGTGAAGACCCTGCTTGAGTGGGGCAGGATTAAGATAGCCTCACAGGAGTACTGACTATAAAAAATAGCACAAGTGCCAGCATAAATCAAATGAGTAATTATTTTTTTACGGTCTATAAATGATTTTCATTCTGTATACTGTAATGCAGTAAGTAATTAATGTTTTATTACTTAATCCTCTTTAAACATGTTTAAAAGAAGAAAGCATCTGCATCTTATGGTGCGGACAGAATTCTGATGATCTCACACTGTTTGACCAGCACTTCCCCCCGATGACGTTTGGGGCAGTCCCTGGTTTTGTACCCAGACTCACTTGAATGTTGTTGTTGTTTGTTTAAGGAATCATGCTGACCAGTGCAATGTTTATCAACTAGTTTGACAATTAAAATAATGATCCCTAGTGCGAGTATGACTAATAAACGATCTAATTCAGCTTATCTCTGATGCTGCAACCACAGGCTCTCGGCAAAACCCTGGGCACAGGAGATGATAACAGAGACCAGGATGTTATTGACAAAGTTTTGAGGGTAAGACTGAGAATGCCATGCTCTGACTTTGGATCTAGAGGGAGCTGTTGGATAATAAATGTTTGTATTATTGTTAATGCAATGGATTTTATTCTTATTTTATCTTATCTTTTATTTTATCTTATTTTATTCTTAAATAGTTTGCAAATAATTGTGTGTTGGTTATACATTTAATTTTATGATATATGCATGCATTTAGGACGTAACTGCTAATATTCCACTCTTGTTATGGTGTTGCAGTTTCTTCTTGGTGTTTGGGCCAAAGATCTGAACAGCCGAGAGGACCATGTGAAGCGCAGCGTCCAGGGCAAGCTGGCAAGTGCCACCCACTCACAGACTGAGTCTTACCTGAAGCCTCTTTTCAGGAAGCTGAGGAAGAAGGTAAAACCTCATGGAGAGCGACAAACAAGCCACAGTAATATGCATGTTGATGCAATCATGTGTTGATCGATATTTGGTGTGTTATTTTTTTTACAGTTTTTTAATTGTATTATTATCTCTTTCAGAGTTTACCAGCTGACATCAAAGAGTCGATCACTGACATCATCAAATTCATGTTGGAGAGAGAATATGTCAAGGTGCGTTAATATCTGTCTACACAGGAGGATAGAGACACACACTGTTAGTCTACTTTGAGGTGCTGATCATAAAACAGTTAATTTGAGACAAAAGTGACCGCACACTGTTCTTGAATCTAGAATATGCATTTAAAATGGTTACATGATTTTAATGATAATCATAAACAGATATTATTGTAAAACATGAATACATATTTTCCCCCCACATCTCCAAATATCTCCTAATGTCATCATAACATGGGTGTGTGCCTTAACTTTAATTTGTTTTTTATCTAGTTACAACTGTGTCGTAATTTTGGGGTCGTGACATTAAGATATTTTGTGTGGCTGTGTATTTCTTTCCAGGCAAATGATGCATATCTACAGATGGCCATTGGTAATGCTCCCTGGCCTATTGGTGTGACCATGGTGGGTATCCACGCCCGTACAGGACGAGAGAAGATCTTTTCCAAACATGTGGCCCACGTCCTCAACGATGAGACACAAAGAAAATACATCCAGGTGAGATCCTGAAATTTCTAACCTGTGGATAGCTTTTCTAGCCCTTTGGGACAGGATTAATTTTCAGGACAGTCAATGAACAATTTGCATGCACTAAGAGATCTTAGTCGCAGTAATCAGTTTCAACAGAGATGAAAGCAGTTTTGACAACTGTCTTCCAAGAAAAGCAACTACTGACTGTTCAAAAAGTTGATAAACTCTTTTCATACGCAGATTTTAATGTCAGTATTCACTAAAAAAGCCCCCTTTCAGCCAAGAGAGAGGCTACACTCTGTAGGGGAAATGTTGTGATCATCACATTGCCTTTGATTTTGCAAGCAAGTGGCATAGATGTATGCATTGTCAAATCCTTAAGGAATCAACATTTTGACATTGTCCCCATGGTTTGAAAAAGCAGCTAGATTTGTTTGCGAGGTGCTTTAGAGAAGTGAAGTCGCTGGGGGGTCTGAAGAAATGCTAAATTTATCACTTGGCAACAGTGGATTGGACTGTCTACTTCATTTGCAGTACATGTTGTCATCGCAACAAAAATCTACCATGGCTATCAACATCTTTATTAATTGTTTTAGAGAAATGCCAGAGTCCTAAAAAATCCCTATTCTAGCTGTCGCTAGAATGGGATTGACAAAAATGTCATCTCAGTTCAGCTGGAACTAGATTTCTTGGAGTTTGTTTGTTTGTTTATTACTGAGAATTTTTCAGGAGGTTAAAGAGGCTTCAGTTATTACTTGCCTGAGCAGACTCAGTAAATATTAGACATGACATGGAGATAGAACTAAAATTACCAACTGCTCCAGTAATGATTACTTTACCCCCCACCCCCGCCCGTAAAACAAATCCCTCCAAATAGGGATTAAGAATGGAATTCAGTAACCTATCATCACTGTCAGGCGAAAACCTTGAATCCCAACTTTTTAGGAACTAAGAAAAACAACCTTATTTTCAGATTGACACACGTTTTTTGAGTTAATCTAATGAGTTCTGAAAGCCCAAAGGGTCATACAATTTTCTCAACCCCTAAAATCCTTAAGTAGCAGCTAAAACATGAAAATACCAAACTTTACAAGGTTTTCACACAAACAACAGTGCTATGTAATAGACCCCGCATTGCATTTTCAGTTACCTCATCCTCATTGTCTTACCTTTGTTTTGTGTTTCTTTCCATAGGGGCTGAAGAGGCTAATGACCATCTGCCAGAAACACTTCTCAACTGATCCCTCAAAGTGTGTGGAGTACAATGCTCTATAAGTTGAAGTAATGTCAGTACACATGTATAAATCATTTGCCATAGTTATTCTTGTCTTTTCAGTGCAACTCCTGTCCTATAGTGGTTAAACCCATTGTGTCACAATACAGGATAAGTCCAATTTGGGAATGTTCCCACCAGTCCAGTTATTTTGTTCTGGCAAGATCAGATGCTAAAGGGCAAGTGTGGCTGTGGCATGTATTTCTCAAAACATTTTCGACCAAGGACCAAGGCTGGACTTTCCCTGCTGAGTAAATGCCTAATTTGGTTGGAAATAGAATTGTGGGGGAGTGAAATCTATTGTATAGTCAGAGTACCAAACTCCTGAGTTTAATGGTAATAACATTTTTATATTGGCTAGAGAGCTTCCTCAAAGACACCTGGACCCACCTTTGACAAACACATGGGAAACTGACAGATGTGTGTATGCACAAAGTGGATGGATGCCTTCCTACACCCATTAATTTGAGTGAATCCAGTTATCCACTTTGGTCATATGTGCATTTGTGGGTGCTGATTAGGACTGAATTCTTATTTACTGCTCTTTTTCTAGGCTGTAAAAGGAGCACTTCTCTGTGATAGTGACAAGCATTGTAAATAACCCTTTGAAAGTTCACTTTTCATTATGTCTAAAGCAAGATGTTGCCTAGGAAGGTCAAACGGTGTAAGTTGTATTACATCTAAGACATTTTTATTTAAATGAACATGTTCAAATTCATACAGGGGTTTGATTCGAAATGCATATTTTTTCAGGTGACAGCAGCTAAAACCAATAAAAAGTACAGCTGACTTATATCAGTGCATATTATTGGAATAAAAAGTACTGTTTTAAAATACCAAGTGTCATGGTTGTTTTTAGTTTTCATGCAGTATGAAAGTGAGATTCCCTTTCCCAAGATTAATTTGTTCTCTTGTTTTGCAGCTGCAGCTGCACTGCAGAGCAGGCCTATTTTTAGCCACCATCTGTTTTTCAGAAAAGTGATGTTACAAATTCCAAAGACTGCTACTTGTTGAGCATTTATGGGGCATTTATGGAAATCCCAACAGAAATTACTCCCTTTACAGGACTTTGACAGCTTGAAATAGAATAAACTGTGAGAATGATCAGACTATTTGCTGAGATATGCTTTAGATGCACTCATTTAGCTCTGCTTGAGTTAACCTGTATCTTTTCTGTTTTGAACTGATTAGCTGTACCTCATGATATCTTTAAGTGCTTGAAAAAGATTATATGCCGTTAGATGTTTATTATTCATTCAGTTTTAGACACTTTCAATGTGTCCTCTTATAAATTAATTTGCAAATACGTCAGTGTCAGTTATCATCTGAATGTAAATCTAAACATTTTAGTGTTGACTGGTAAACAGACTAGACGGATGCGTCAGTTCAGGCTCTTGTTACAAAACTTGCCTAAAGTGTTTTCCTCTTTACATCTTTGATAAAAGTTGCTAAAAGTCTAAATAAACTCAGGAAAAGAGAGGAAGTCTGTCGTCTTGAAAGAATACATCTAATATACCCCATTACTGCTCAAGCTTTGATGGCTGGGACACTCACTAAAGCATATAAACTCCAAAGGGTGGATTTTACTGTAAACTGATGTTTTCCCTCATGGCAAAAAGGTCCATTTCTGGTGTCACAAATAGGATCCAGATCACACAATCTTTGGTTGCAATCTCTTCTCATCCACCATGGTCCCACATCTTGACCCCTGTGACCTCCAGGCCTGGAATATGCTGTGTTTTGAGAGAGCAGAGACTCTGCAGATTTCGTGGTTTGTGGCATGCCCTGCCTTATTTGCCATGAGAATATCTCCCTAATGGTGTCCTCATATTGTCCATGTCTGCAGGCCCCCCCCATTCGGTCCAGGTCCCCCTGGACTGTGTATGTGCATGTGTGTGTGTACACATATACATATATAGCTTGCATATTAGATGCATACTTCACATGCACATTTTCAGTGCTCCGACACAATGAGATGAGAGACAATAGAGCCCATTAGAGGGCGATGCCTGTGTGAATTTGTCTGATAGACTGTTATAAATGTGTACATAGTATGATTCTATCTTATACATAAATAAATATTTACAAGATAGAACCATGTACATATGTAAATATTTTGCTTGTGATTTGTCTATATGAACAGACTTCACTTTTGATATGGCTTTCTTTTCAGAACATCACCCTCCAGATATGCAAATGAAAGTGTGATGTCATAATTATTCAAATCTATGCATTTTGTGCCTTCTAGCTACTTTTTTAATGGCCAGTAGTTTCATTCTTGGGAAAAAGAGATGGCAACGCTTCACATGCACATTTTCAGTGCACTGATGCAACTAGATGAGTGGCAATAGAGTCCTCTTAGAAGGTGACGCCTGTGTGAGATACATTTATAGATAAATCCAACCTGTAAATCCTGGTCGCTGATGGAAACCTCTTCCAATAGTTTGATAACAGAGACAGAAAACTGTGACCTTATTACGCTGAGTAACCATGGTGACTTGATCTGTTCCTTGTTGTTATTAGTGTGTTCTCAGCTGCCTCAGCCCACGTCACCACAGTTTGTGCCTGTCAGTTGTGAACGCACGTCACCACTAGAGGCTCAGCTGGAGAGCACAGGCTGACAGGTGGCACTGCAAATACAAGTCCTTCACAAAGTACTGATGGATTTTTCTCTGAAATATGCAATTATCAGCACCCACACACATAACTCTATCATCTGCAGCTGTGCCTCTGAATACATACCAGCTTAAAGTCTAATTGTAGGCATCAGATGTAACATAATTTTACTGCAGTAATTACAGCACAGAGACAACAGAAGTATATTATAAGTATAAGTCAAGAGCATGAAATGCCTGTTAAAAAAAAATACCAGCAACTGCGCACACAGTCGCAGCATTAATCTGCCTATCCTTGAGATAAAGAAAGCTAACCATTTTGGCATTTGTTCAGTTTAATAATTTGTCCTACTGTCCACTGTGACTCTTACTTATCCAAGGCCTTGGAATGATGGTCCCATGGAAAGTATTTGCAGTTCATTTCAAATTAACAATGGTCTTCCTTGTGTGCTATCTGGAGGTCTGTGCTAGTTCTGTTATCTCCCAAGGCCAGAGCTGTGCCTAAACTGAAAGGAGAGAGTTTATTCCAGGTGAACAGGCCAGAGTTAGAAATAACCTACGTGGACTGAAACGCTTCATTTTCTAACTATACCAAATCCACAAGAAATACTTCCAGGTTATTACAATAACACCAGTGCACAACAGAACTCATTCATTTTGAGAAATGGGACACAAGACAAGATGTGTGGTCTAACACTGAATGAGAAATACATTGTGCACATTAAAGCAGACTTCAGACTCAGATTAGACCAAAAGGTCACTTTTTATGTTAATTTAATTAATCTGTGAACAGTATTGACCCATGTGTGCCATATGACCCATATATTAGGCCTGGCACATTGTCCCCATGCCTCACATGCTGATGCAGTGAGCATTAAGCATGACACAGCAGGGTCGTGAGCCAATCTGAGTGGGAAAGAAAAGATGCAGGAAATGGAGGTGTTGGATGAGAAAAGGATGAAACAAGGGTGAACAAATGAATAGGTGAAGAGAAGAGAAGAAAATTAAAGCACTGCACTTTGAATATTATTGACAGTGCAGGGATTGGGCTTGCATGATGACTGAAGGTTTACGTTCTCATTTACCATTTTTTTCATATTTGCTGTTTTCTTAGTTTATTTCAAGGCCATTTTGTGATCAATATGAGCACAGAAGGGGTACTGAGTTAATTGTAATGCTAACCCGCAACTCAAGAAAAAGTGCACTTGGACACTAGAGAATACTGAAGTTAAACATCAAAGGGAACTCAGTAAACTGTAAAATTCTCAACAGCTCCTCCTATAAGATCCAGTTTTTGAGAATAAAGCATTTTTCACTTTCATTGCCTCTACCAGTTAAAAATTCTGCACCAGAGTACAAGCTGTTCTGTGTCACTGGTGCGTTCTACCTGTTCTGACAAGGCTGAGTACCTCTGTGTGTTTTGAGTCTAACACACTGTGTGCTGTCTGATTCATGTCAAGCCCGGGTCTCGCCCTGGTTATCTCTGGCTGTTCCTCTCTATGGTCCTGCTCCTTTCACTCAAGTTTGGTGCGCTTGTTTTTGTAATTTTGTAAGGACTGCACACCAACACATGGCCTCATCCCATTCTCTGGGCAGTGACCATGTATCTGGGATATGCTGATCTAATACCGTCTGAATTCCCTGACAACAATGAGTGTTTGTATTCTTTCTGTGAGGGCCCAACCTATTTTTCTCTAATGACCTGAGATCTATGCAGAGCCCCATTACTGGCCATAAGATCTAGCCAAACTGATAAAAGACTTCTCTCTGTGCCCCTTTGTTTCTGGGTAGCATTGTGTGAGAGTAGGACGTGTGAAGGATCTACTCAATGTCATTAACACATTCAAATCCCCAGGCCTCATGGAAGGATTAGCTACATAGCCCTGTGTAATTGCATATATTTGCATGCCAATGTGGAAATCAAAGCAAAAGTGTTGTTTAGATGCTTGATTGTTATCTTGAGTATTGTTTCATGGTTTATTATGTGGGGGAATAATTGGGTTAGGGTTAGGTGGCATATTCAAATCATCCCACTTTCCATGAAAAAGTAGCCACAAATGCATGGAAACATTATGTAATCATTAAATATAATATGCATGTGCATGTGTACACATCCATTTAACAAGCATTTAATTATTTAACATCGCGTTTAAACTGAAGCGTTTCTTTTCTGGGAAACCATATGCTGTTGTGTCAGCTGACTCTGCCTCGAGCATGAATAGCAACACAACAATTGTTAGTTTCTATAAGGTGGTCATCAGTGCACCATTGTGAGACATTTCAGACCATCTTTTCGTTTCCAGGTAACCAGTCTTCATTCATTTTTCCTGGAAATGCCTTGTCTGCGGTCATCCGCCAGCTTGCCTATCTTTAATTAGAGCTTCAGTTCTCTTTTGATGTGGGTTCTGAACTGGCTGGCCATTATGATCGTTGCCAGGCGCCTGAGCAGAGGTGGAAAGTAATTACCTGTTGAGGCATAGCTTGTCTCTCTTGTCTGTCTTGTTCTCTCTCCCTCACTCTCTCTCTCTCTCTCTCTCTCTCACTCTCTCTCTCTCTGGGTGTTTGTCTCTCTTGCTCTCTCTGGATCACTTCACGTGTTTTCTGTAATATGCAGTGGCACCTCTGGAAAAGTATTAGATGACTCTGTAGCTCAGAGTATTTAGGCAGCATATAAACCCTCCTGTCACTCTCCTGTGAAGGCTAATATCAGCAGCTGCAGAGGCAAATTGATGTCACCACCGCTCTCAAAATTCTAATTTTATTGGCTTGACTCAAATGGGGCTTAAAGGTCAGAGCATTAGTTAAAATGCTAAACCATGTGACAGGTGTGATGTATTAGGGCCATTTAGGGGTGGGTCATCCCTGCAGCAGCAATGCAAGAGAGAAGGGAAAAATTATAGCAAATTTCAGTGAAAGGATCTGGCACTAAATACTGTTTGTAGGCACTGTAATAATGTGTAAATTAGAAAACTATTTTCCATTCATTTTTTAATAGCTTATTTCTCCTTGGGGCCACAGATGGCTGCAGCATAAAACATCCTGTACAGGACGTCTGGACAGGTTGCCAGGCCATCAGAGGGCAGAAATCAGTTGTATGAAATGAAAAGGAAAGAGGAGTGCAACTCTGTGTAATCATCTCTGTTCTGCTTTCACTTCACCATTTCATTACAGTTTCAGCAGCAACACTGCAGCAATGCATAAAGCCTTTCCATACAAATTGTCTTTGCCCTTGAAGGAGCCATCACCATGGTGAATAGTGTACATGGACACAGCTTCCTTTTATATGAGCTCAGGGAGAAAAGAGGAGAACAAAGGAGAAGAAATAAGGAAGATATGGAAAGGTAAGTTGAGGTGAAAATTAACTGCCATGTCAGCAGCACACATAACATTAGATCAAAACAGTGATCAGCATGGACGCTGTAACATAACACAAAACTGAAACTGAAATGTGTGGCAACAGGGGGCACAGGACAGATAAGGAAAGGGGCCCGCTTCCTATTTTGCATGAATAGTCACTGGGTTTCTTTGTTTACTTTCCTGTGGGCAAACATCTGGGGCAGAGCAATCTCATGCTGTCTTCCAGTCCTACACCAGCAAATATATAGACAGCCTGTACTGACTCTGATCATCCAATTGGATATGGCAGCTTCCCCTTTGACAATTAAATTAACTCCCATGAAGGAAAACGCCAAAACACATGATTATGTTGGGAAATAACAGTGCATGTCTCCTTCGTCAGTAATTAGTCCCCTGGGGAGACAGTAGGCTTGATTTTGATGCGGTGCTGACCAGAGAGAGAGAGAGAGAGAGAGAGAGAGAGAGAGAGAGAGAGAGAGAGAGAGAGAGCATGACCAATCAATAGTTTCTCAGAGTAAAACTAAAGCTCATCGTTCACCCCCTGCAGTTACATTTATTGTAATAGACAGGATGTGAGAATCACTGCACACAGGCCCAGGGGGTAATTTCGCCAAGTTTTGAAGTCCTGGCAAATTCACAACTGACTGATTTCAGCATTTACGCTACTGAGAACTATTTGGCTGTGTCTTTTTGTCTGACTCTCTCTGATCATGCAGCGTAGCCTCTGCTAGGCTGGAGACAGAGCAGGACCAGAGGAGGATTCACATCTAGCGAGCGGCCACAACTCAACTTGCAGCGGAGAGGACGCATGTGTTCGGCCGCACTGGTCTAGAGAGCCTGCCCGGTGCCTGGATTTCCTGCCTCCCTCTCCGTTAGAGGATGCACAGATGATGAGCCGACGTTAATTGATGGGATAGGGTCGCTCCTGCCAAAACCACGCTTGGCACATAATAGCCACTCACTCGTTTTTTATGCCGGCAGCATGAACGGATTGGAGTCAGAAAACGCAGGAGTTGGCGGCATCGGCGAAAACGCGGAGGAAAAGTATCGCGCTTTAGCGTACGACACAGCGTTCAGCACTTTGTTGGCAGTGGCCGTGTATGTGGTGGTGAAAGTGAGCCTGGACGGGATAAGGCAGTGGCGGGCCAGGATATCTGTGCTGATCGTGGGCTCGGGACCCGTGGGGCTGACGGCCGCGCTGGTCGCTGTCCGCTCCGGTAAGGTGCTGAAGCTGACCGTGCTGGATGAGAGGTACCGGACAGCCCTGCTCTGCCGGCCCCAGCAGATCGCCCTGGATCCCCGCAGCGTGGAGTTTCTGCTGGGACTCGGGGTAGACTTTGATAACATGGAGGGCTGCTGGCACAACGAGCACTTCTTCACCAAGATAGGGGTGTTTCAGGAGTACCTGCTGAGCATCCTGGAGCAGAAGAAACAGAAGGTGGAGGTCAAGGTGCGGCTGGGCACCAAGGTAACATACAGCATCCCTGTCTGCTCCCTTAAGTCTTTTTAGCCTACAGCTTTTCAGTCCCTTTAAATACCAACATACTGCAGAGGCCATAATTAAGGAGCCATAATTACTAACAGGCTAATCTTATGCCATACAGTTTATATTCTCCCTCAAAATTGATAATCCTCTTGCCCAAACGTAACATTACATAGACCACCTCTTCTGTGACTTATAACATAGGATGATGTGTGTGTGTGTGTGTGTGTGTGTGTGTGTGTGTGAGAGAGAGAGAGAGAGAGAGAGAGAGAGAGAGAGAGAGAGAGAGAGAGAGAGAAGGACACAGAGAGACTCAAAGTCTCAGTTACCTCACCTTTCAGTGACAGGGGCAGTTGGTGTTTCAGAGTCTGTTAAAACCTGATCCTCCCCAAGTGGCAGCAGTCAAAGCTTGGAGGCTTCTGTGTGCTTCAACTCAGGCAGGGGTCTGATAGTCATCAGCAGTGATGGTGACAGAAATGTCTGCTGCTGCCTGGATCCTGCTGAGACAATCCAACCAGAGAGGCCAGCAGCCCAAGAGCGCACTCTGACATTTTAAAGTGATAGTTCAGATTTTCGCACATATGGTGACATTTGTTGGTCTATGCGAGGGAAATACATCCACCAAGTGTGGTTCATTAACTCCTTCCCTGTCATGAGAATGAGAGCTTCACTGGAAGTGTACTGCTTCAAAATGAATAAAGAGACCGGAAGACAACACAATTTTGAGAGGTGGCACAGAGGTTAAAAATTGTTTTGAAGGATGCACAATAACACATGTTTGTTTTGGTTTCTCTTTCAGCCAGTTTCAGCCAGTTTCCAAAATGGCTTGACTATTTTCTGCCATAAAATAGTTCTGCACAGACCAACAAATACCACTATATGTGTTAAAGTATAAACTATCATTTTAAGAGCCTCATGATATCACAGTCTGTCACTCAACATGGACCATTTTGTGCTTTAGAGCAACCTAAAACAGTGGGAATGACTCTTAATCATCACGCAGGATTTTGTTTATGGTCAGCTGTAAAATTGTGTAGTGGGAGAAATCAGCTTTACTTTTGACTCATAGACCCATTTAACCACTTACACAAGGCTCGCCGTAGATTAAGACTTATTATTCTACAAATGTCCAAAGCCTCTCCTCACACAACATTGTGTAATGTCAGACTGAAAGCCGGCTCTTCAGTCGGGATAACCTGTTATGTAAGCTGACCTCAAACCTGAAGAGAATCCTAGCTGCAGTTTTTATGCCAGTGAAAAGTAAAAAACACATAGTAAACAATATCAATCCAAACATTTTCTGACATGCCCAAATCCAGAGAAGATTGACTGCAAATTTAATCCCAACTGGATTTTCAAATGATTTTAGTATTGATTTCTATGAAGACTTTTTGAGGGTATCCTCAAGCTCAGCCAAAGGTACATCAAATAGAAAGATGCAGTGATTCCTGGCATTTTCACAAGTTAAGAGCCAATTAATTTTGTTTTTTTCCAGTAGTCTGATGAAAGTCCTCATTATATCGAACCCTTTAGCCCAGTCAAGGTTTTTCCACTATTGCAGTCTTAAAGGTCTTCACAGCACCCTCACATTATCAGACCAATAAATAAAACACCTGAGAAATGAAATAAGAACAATTAAACCCCCCCATGAAAAGTTTATTAGGAAAACAAATGAAAGACAGATGACAGATGTGTAATTTACCCATCATTTACAGTCATTTGAAATAAACTTGTTTCCTGCCTGATTTTCTGCCTATAACCATAATTCACCCTGCCTTACCTATATTAACTAGGTGCCACCCTTGGATGGCAGTGAACTGAGCACTTAGATTATCACATTTATGACATTTTACAGCAAGATAATGATCATGCTCCTTAACTGAAAACTTTTAGGCTATTGTATTTATTGTGCTTGCAATATAGCTTTCTGCTGCTGTGCGCACATTGTTAGCTGAACCCTTTGTAAATTACAAAAATCACAGTGATAAATGTTTCATTCTTCATTCTGCTACTCAATATTTTTACAACCAGCAGCAATCATTATCTGCCACTGTGTGGTAGGTATGTGTTATCTTATGCTGCATCTGTCTGTTTTGCTCTTCCTCTGCTGCTTGGCTCGTAGCTTTCCTTTCTCCTGCAGCCCCAGTGTTATTCCTGTTTGTTGCTGTTGTCCTTCTCGCTCTCCAGTGACTCACCGTTCCTCCTTTGGAAGATGGAAGACAAGGTCAAGGGTGCCTTTGATCACGACAAACTTCCGCCTCATTTAGAGTCACTGCCAAGTTTCCCATTTCCCTTTGATTGGACCGGTCATTGTGCTGGATGACTGATTTTTCCCCCATCTAGCTTGTCAGTGTTTCAAAGGTCTGTGAATGCAGGAGGTTTTTTTTTTAAAAGCACCTGTGCTGTGCAGTCTAAACGGATTAAACATAGATCTCTTAGGCTCTGAGCCATTACAGCCCCCATAGGGCCCCTTTATTCTCCCACTCAGCCTGTCAGTCGCTCCCTAACTCGCTTTGTCTTGCCTTTCTCGTCCCCTGCACAGGCAAGGAGCTGGTGTTTTACTGAGGGGCAATGATGCATACACAGGCATAATAATAAATCTCTTTTAGAGCTGCGCTGTTGGCACTAAATATATAGCCGACACAACCACGGCCTTGGGAGAACGTTTTTAGTGGCTCGTATGGATATATTGAAGAAACAATAAACTATAAACTAAACTATGATATTCATGCAGTAATCACGTTTTCATTCTTTGTTTTTCTCCTGTTGTTTTAGTTCACAGAGGACTACCTGCGCAGGATCCCGCACAATGATTGGCCTCGTGTGATCGTGGTGGCTGATGGGTCATGTGGCGACTCCTGCTCTGTGCTGGGCATCAGCTCCGACTACACTGTGGAGTCCTGCCATGCCTACGGAGCTAATGCAACTATAGAGAGACTGGACCAGAGACAGGTCTGGACACACACACACACACAGACACACACACACAAATGGATGCATTCACTCATCCACACACACACTGAGGTAATAACCAACTGGTTGGTGTATAAACAGTGAAGATAGTACAAACAGGATATTGCAGTGTGGGAGAGGACAACTTTGCTTGGCCTCATCGAGCTGATCTGAGCAAACAGAGATGTGAACCTGCCAACAGCAGCTGAGCACAATATCTACCTCTAATATAAACAGATAGATTTCAGCAGACTGTCAGCATCAACATTGGCCTTATTTTGATTTACATGTTGAACTTGATAGGAACAGCTGTTGTGCTGATGGAGGCGATAGCGATGATAAAGCAACCGTTTCATCATGCCCCCTGGCCGAGCACCTAATCTGTTCCCTGTTGGGTGAATATGAATGCAGATATAAAAACATCAGCTGTAATGTTTTTCACATTCTGCGCTAAAGGTCACTTGTCATTATATAAGCAGATGGTTCCTTAAATGATGACTCAGTGATGTTACCAAGAAACCCAGAGAGGCTGAATACGTAATGGATGGATATGCAACAGATTCACAGTTATCATAGAAAATGCCCCAAAACACTCAAAATATATTACATTGGCTGCATTTTGAATATGACCTGCACTGAAAAAAAAAATTTAATCTTGTTTTCAAGATTAAAAAGATTTAAAATCTTGTTTCTCTTAAAGTAAATGAGTCTTCTAGAAAAAGTCTGTAAATAGGTGATTAACAGTGGAAACAACTGGGATCATCCCACTGGCAGATTTTACACTTGTCTAAAGAAAAACAAGATTTCAACATGGGATATAAGGCTAAATTACATTTAAAATGGAGATTTTTTTGTGCACTATGCAAATATAGAAATACAGACAAAGAAAAGACAAGGAGAAAATGCTGTAACATGTGCAGTGAGGTGATACACACTCACACAATGACCAGTTTCTCTGGCTTTTAGTCAAACAGACATACAGACAGATGGTCAAATAAACATCGCATCCCTGCTGACAGGTGATATTTTCAGCAGTAGTTGCTCTCACCCTAGACAGGAGGCTCTTTGTTGTTGTCTGTGCAATGAGAGAAAAAGTGAAGAGAGATTTAGACATTTGGGTATGTACAGTGACACGCCACAGAGACTACGAGGTTGCAGAAATAGATTGACAGGTCGAGAACAGTTTCCAGGCAATAGCAGACACACACATGGTCTGCTGTTGCCGCCATAGCCTCCTTGTGTGTCATTCGTATCACACTGTCTTCTGGGGCCATGTGGCTAGCTTTTACTGGCCCGCTTCCTCCCTTGCTGTTTCCTGTTGTGATTGAATTTACCTCCCAGCATGTGACCCGGTTAGCCTTACCATCCCTTCCATCCCGTCCTATCCACTGCTCTCTTCCCTTGCTAGCTCCCTTGACAGCACTAACCGCTGTTTGATCCCACTGGCCTGCTATATGTCACTGATGGGAAAACGGATCGATTCTGGCTTGAGGAAAAATAGGGAGTATGATTCAAAGCTGTCGCTGGCGTTTCTTCTGGGCAGTTGTACCGCTGAATAAAAATTGAGAATTCCTGTGAAAAGAGAGTGAATAGCCCCATGGGCAGGGATGGTGTAAGCTGTAGGTATTGTGGTGTGTCACCCCATATGAGGGCACATGTTGAGAATTAGAGGTATAAAAAATATTATCTGTCTTCATGTCCTACACAGAAGTTTGACTAATGTTTCACAGTGGTTGATTAAAAGAAAAATGAGAACCAAGCAAGCATAGTGTGAATTTGCTGCTTGATCTTCAAAGACTTTGTGTCAGAGCTTACTAAGCAGATATCTTATTATTTCAAAGATGATAGTATGCATGACATTAATCTCATCTCTGGGCCCTTGAAATTCTATTATATCTGAACTGATTCAATCTAGTGTGAATAGCATCTGTTGACTCGCCCTCCTCTCTCCTTCTCCCTCTCTTGTTCTCTCTCAACTCCTCAGGTGCCCACTCCAGAGATCCGCGCCCACAGCCTCTACTTTGACCTGTCTGCTTACGGAGTGGAGGCTCTCAGAGAGCATCGTAACCCCACAGCGAAGCCTGGCTTCCACCTGAAGATCTATGGCACCTTCAGAAATCGCTACATGGCCCTCGTCTGCCCTGCCACTGACACGAAGATGGTTCGCTTCCTCAGGCACACTGCCAACTCCTCAGTAAGGGCCCTTTTGCTGAAATCATTTGTGAGTTTTGTCGCCTGCCTGCCAGTGTCTGCCCACCCAGTGCACAGGGAGAAAGCAGCGGCTGAATATGAATAGAATTTAATAAAAATTAACATGGAGATCAGGGCATTTTCTGCTTTTTTTATGCAGATATGAGCCCTTGCTGACTGCTTGGCCAGGCTATTATGCAGCGTTTCCATCTTAATATAGCGAAAACATGGTTAATAATAACTACAGCCACAGAGCAGCGTTGCCTTCCCTACCCACTTATTCCTCACCTCTTGTTCAGCAAATGGCCTTTGACTGTGCTATTGTGTGAGTGCATCCATTAGTGTCTCTATGCCTGTATGCATGTGTGGATGAAATGGAGAAAGGGAAGGAGGGACTAAGTAGACATCATCAGTGTGCATGTGAGCATGAGTGTATGTGTGTGTGTGTGTGTGTGTGTGTGTGTGTAGAGGCCATCTGTACCCTGCTGTTACACATCAGTGAATAAATGGAGAACAGAATCACCTCATCCACTGTTGCCTGACTCCTGTGCCCAACAACGCCCAGTAGACGCCAATACAACCACCGAGCAGTTGGTATTTCTTTTAAGCTCTCCAGGTTTTCATGTCAAGTGCTGCGCTGATCACATATAGCCTTCAGCCCTCCTGTAGATACACACGCAGGTACACAGCAAGGCCATTCTTGGAGCGCCTGTTGCTATGTGGGTGGCCATTCATACGCACTGTTACTTGGTAACAGATGACTGTGCTAGTATGGGTCGGAGGAGAGCAGAGTTGAAGCGGAGCGGAAGAGCAAGAGAGCAAGAGCGGGAGAAAAGGCTCGTCACTCAATACCTACAATTGCCGCAGAATCGATGAGATGAAGTCATCACAGAGAGATTTTGAGCCCTGGTGTGTCTGCTTTTCAGGTTTTTAGTGGCAAACAAGCACAAAATGTTCTGTCTAGAGTCGCCTCATGTGGTCACTGGTTTTCCGTCGTTGGTAGAGGTTTACAAAAAGATAAAAGCAAAGCATTTGTTGGTGTGTGTCTTGACCGAGACATGAGGACTGTTTAACAATGAATCATAATAAGGAGGAGGACATTTATTTATTAACATGCATCCTTCATCAGGGTTGTTTTGATAATCATAATGAAGGCCACATATTGACATGCACTCGCTTTAATAAATACATTTCTCCGTCCTCTTTTTTCTACAAGTGTGACTGGAATCCTTTTGTTCCTGTCTAATCCATGCACTGTGAAGTTTTGCCACATCATCAGCTGTAAATGTGCTTTCTCTAAAACAAGAGACATCCATCACATTGATATGCTGTAAGGTGACTGCACTCATCAGGCAATCAATCTATCAATCAATCAGAATTTATTTATGTAGCCCTTTTCATGCTCATACATATAATAAGTGCTTTACACAATCAAACAACAAAGTAAAAATCCTGCCCAAGACCAATAAGAAACAGAGAAAACTCAAAATAGAAAAATAGAAGTAGTACTAAAACGAGTAAAGTATTATAAAGAAGAAAATAAATAAATATATAAATAAATAACTATATACATGCATACATAGATGATGAATGAAAACAGCAAACAGTACGTCGTCACCACATTAAAGCCTTTTTTGACATCCTTTTTTTGCGATCCACACGCAGTGTTTGACGGCGACACTGTGAAATGATCTTACAACTTATATTCTTATATTCCTGCTTCCGCTCAGATCATGAAGAACATCTTCCACCAGTCCTTCAACGCCTATAAGACGGACATCGAGCCCCGTCTGAACGACCTGACGCTCCACCACATGCAGTGCAGCCGGCGGCTCTTTGAGATCCAGCTGTCACACAGACGCATCAGCGCTGCGTACATAGAGGGGGACAACGTGGCAGTCACTGTGGAGGGGGAGGCGGCGCGCGTCCTCAACTTTGACACAGGTATACAGAGTTACACAAGTATATACATTACACACAATAATGACACAAAACAAACAAAACCAGGCAACCAATCAGCTTCATCATGAAGTATCCTTGTAATTTAAAGACTATTTTTTCAAGCATCATTTCCTCTTCACCTTCTTGCTATTCCTATTTCCTTCATATTACCCATTCACCAACTGATGTAGTTGTGTTTTATATGTTTTGAATATCAAGTAATTTCTAGCTGAGACAATGGTGTTACTTAATAAGAGATGACTAATAAAGTAGGTAATTTCTGAAGTGATATTGCTGAACAACAGATATACATGTCAATGCTGAGATGAGTTGTCTTTTTCCCTGGAGAACATACAGAACAATGACGTTTCTGTCACTACCCAGTGACGCTGAAGGTGAGGCAAAAGATTTTTTCGTGGACATCAAAGGTCCCTATTTATAGGACAGCGAGCCACTTCAGAGGATGAGGTAGAATGAGACGGAGAGTAACGAAAAGCGAGAGATGCAAGGAGAGGATAAATTATTTTGTGTATGTGTGTGTGTTTATGTGTGTGTATGTGTGTGTGTGTGCGTGTGTATGGGTGTGTGACTCATTATTACACTCAATGGCCTTTCAGCCAGTGCTTATCTGGGTTTGTCTCCATGCGGGCCAATGTTTATTTATGTACCTTGCTATGTTTTTTAAAGTGAGGGTATTACTCTGACTTCAAGGCTACAGTTCAGTGTTTGTCTGCAAGAAGGGTCTGCCGCATCCCTTTATCATAAATATGTTTTGTACATCACTGAGATAGAGTTTGTTTGATTTTTAATGTCTGTGATTTATGATTGGTCACCCTCCTCTCCTTTCCTCTCCTCTCCTCCAGGTTGTGGGGTAAATCTGGGCATGCGGGGTCTGGAATCCCTTGGGACATTCATCTACAGGACAGCCACTGCTGTGGACCAGAACGACGTTCTGGAGGCGCTGTCAGCGAAGATCCAGCACTCCCGACAGGTGGCTGAGACTTTCAAGCAGACAGGTCTGGCTCAGTCCATGTATGAGTGAAACAGACGAAGCAGACGACCTGCTGAATGCATATCGCCACCTGGTGGTTTGATGAATCGTGATGATGGACAGAGGCAACGGGTTGTTTGTGTTTACAGTGCCATGAGTCATGAATCAGATGCTGGAATGGACTGCTACTTAGTATACGCTGAATAAAACTGTGTTTTACTTGTAAACAGATGTGGAAAATGGATGTAAATCTGAGAGTAAGTTTGGCTGGCAAACAGTGAAAATACTAGGATGGTTCCCACAAAATGGTCTTCATCGATGGAGAGGGAAAAATGAAGAGCTTTTTGCCGTCTCGTACGCTACATTCCCCCAGTTAATATGAAACAGTTACACAACAGATATTGCAGTTAGAAAATAGTTTGTCTATTCAATAATCAAAAATAATGCACAGGCAATAGCCGTATATTCATTAAAATCATCAAGGATAACGCATAAAGTTTTCAAAACTTATTTTTAAATGTGATTCTCTTTTAAAATATAAGGATAGGGGCACCACCTATACTGGTTCACACGGTAGAGCACGTACCACATATGGGCCCTGGGTACGAGTCCAGCCTGATCCCTTTGCTGCATGTCACCCCCCCTTTCCCCTGCCTTTCCTGTTTCTCTCTACTGCTACTGTCAAAACAACAACAACAACAACAACAACAAAACAATACATATATGTACAACTTATATGAGGGTAGGAAAACATGTCTAATAATGACCAAGTCTCAGATCATACAAAAAAACATCAAATAAATGGTTAATATAACAAATTGTGTCTGAAAATGCAGGTGTGAGTGAGTGTGGAAAGGCATGGATCACAGAGGGATCTGGCTTTAATAGTAGCCAGATTTTTTTTTTTTTTTAAAAAGGAGTTGGAATTAAAGAAAAGTAATGTCTACGATCCTTCATCGTTTTTCATCATCGTCCTGTGCTCATTTTATTTTGGGATTGTTGATGAATGAGGAAGAAAATGGCTTTCTTTCTAAAGTTTGCTGGACTGGACTCATGAGTTTAATGCTGCCAGAGGAAAATAGACTGTGCTGTGACATAAACCTGAACTGGGAAATGTGCAAAACTCCTTACTGCCCGTGTGTATGGTTTACCACAAGGACCAAAGTGTTTGCATTTATGTTGTTTCTTTTTTCTTTTTCTTTTTTTTTTAAGGTTACATTAGGTTGAGTCTGAATTATCTGTACTGACATTCTTTTCTTAGTTAATTTGTGTTAACTGGGACACCTCAGATGAAGGAGCAACTGTAAAGTGCCATTATCAAGTATTTGTCTTTATGTTTTGTGGTCTTGATTATACCTTCAACAGTTTGGTGGTGGTTTGTGCTCTATGTGATGACCAGTGTATGCTCTGTCTGGTAAAGTAATATTCTGGGCATGTTTCAAAGATCTTATTTGTTATATTAATGTGGTTCCAACTACATGATGGGCATTATTACACAATAGATTTTGCAGGTATCTAATCTTACATCACCTCTCCTCAGTTGTTTTCTTCTCTGCTCCAGATGATCTAAAATTGGTTAATTATTACTTCTAGTGAAGCAGAGCAAAGGAAAGAGGGTGTAACGAGAGAAAAAAAACCTGCATAAAATAACTTTGGTGCCCCACTCCTGTTGAAGTGCCAAGAAAGACTGTGCCTCTTCGATCTAACTGAGGCGATATAGAATGAACTCTATATGAAACATGTATATTTGGTTAATAAAAGATAAAAGGCATTTAAATGAATAGGAATGCAGTTTTATGTGACAGTACTTTACTGGGTTCTGAAAAATACTTAAAAATATATATATATATTATTCCGAATCTGCCTTGACAATTACATTTTACCATTTGAAACTATATTCCTCGAGTTTCCCATTAAAACCAAGGTTTCTTAAAATAAGTCCACAGACTGACAATAAAGATTCATCGTGTTTTATCAAAAATCAAACTCTAACATTCCTTGGATTTTGATATGATGCATCTACAGCACAGTGGGGGTACAGGCTGGGCTGGGTGATGAATATAGATTTCACATGACAGTTTTAGCGGGTTGGTTGTCAAAACTTTGTCGCTAAATATCTCAGAAATGCACTCCACCATGACAGGACCTTATAATTTTAAACTCTCAAATTGACACTTTCCGTAATAGTTGTCACTTTAGTGTGTGTGGAGCAGTGCTGCCCTCTGGTGGAGTAAAATCCCTCTTGCATCCCTGATGGACTTGCAGAGGGTCCTCAAGAAAATGAGGAACAGTTTAATTTCCCTATAATTCACTAGAAATTGTTTTTTTTTTTTTTTTAAGTATGAGTGAATATTTCAATAATATATGTTTTAACCTCAACACTTTGAATCTTTTTGTTACTATTAGAATGTGACATCACAATTTAATACTTAATACAAGCCAAAATATTATTCTCATATCAGAGAACCTAGGGCAAAATCACTTCAAATGGGGGTCCATCGTTTAAGGAAAGTCAGCTTTGTATTTTTCAGTTATTTAATATGAGGATTCAATAATACAGCTTCATGTTAACATAATTTTTACTTGTGAAACCATTTGTTTGGTTCCAGTTTCCTCATAATTAAGCTTTATAATACATGTACTGCTATTATATATTATCCCTGCTGCTGCTATTGGTAGTTCTACAACCGCTACAACAACACTACCCTTTTCTCTTCTTCAGCTGCCATGAAGATGTGAGGCCTCGGTCTCACACAACCATGTCCTGCTGGTCCCTGTGCACCAACCTCCTTCTCATCAAATTTAGTTGGACGACTAACAGTTCAACTGGAGAATTCTCCGCTTGGATGATAAAAATGAAATGGGAATGGCAAATGAAAACAAAAGCTTTTTCTAAAAGGTCAGCGGGTTAATTAACCAATCAAATCAAGCTTGTGAGCGTTTAGATCATTGGGCATTTCAAAGAGGGCACCACTGACATGGTCTGTACAGCAGAGTGATTTTATGCCATCTTTTATTTTGCATGGTCATAAATTGTCCTACTTCTTGTGTAAGTGAGGGTGTCGCCCTGTGCGATACCACAAGCCGAAAAAGCAGTTGTACCGGTCGCTTTGTATTAATCACTGGAATGCAGTGCTTAGAGTGAAAAATGTTTCACTTGTACCTCTGCAGGAGAGAAAATATGTATTTCACAGCTCAAATCACCTGAGGCGTCACTGGAGTTGCCTGATCACAAATAGCGGCCTGCTGATCCATGGGTAAAATCCGACATTCATTCAGAGTTTAGCAGGGTTAGGTGAAGTTATAAACCTCTATATGAGCTTTGTCTTGCCTGAGGTTAAAGACCCACAGAAAGAACCATTCATCCTCAGGTCTGCAGCAAGTTTTAATTACGAATGAACTGTGCTGTAAGGTGTGTGTGTTTTTTAATGCTTTCAATAGTCTTCTGACTGTCAGCATCAACAACACCATGTTGCTCATGGCAGGATTAAGCATCTGCAATGGAAAACGTAAAACACCTTGGTGTAGATTGAATGCAAAGATAAAAGTATGCATTATCTGGTGGTTAAAAAGGCACTTCAGCTAACAGAATATACATGGTATTGTGCAGCTGCTCGTCTGTCTGAAAGCAAAACGATGTGCAAACACCCACACATTCAAACATTCAGAAGCGCCGGGGCAACATCGAGGTGAAGCGACTCTGTGGATCAAGGAGCCGTTTCATTTTAGTGACTGCAGAAACTTCAAGATGTGCATCCTCTTCTCGTCTGTCAGTCAGATCAACAAGATCTCCAAAACACTCAATTATTTAACAACAACAAAAACTAGTCTCTCAATTCATTTTTTCTCTTAGGGCCAATGCAGTTTTAGATGCTGGTGTGTTCATTGCAACATGCCATTTAGTCTCATATCCAGTCTTAAAATCGTACTTTTCTTTAAGCAAGTGAAAGATCCTATGAGTGGGATGAAATAATTGCACATATCTTCACATGAGGAATTTTCCAAAAATAAGTGTCTATAAATATCTTAAAACAAAGCAGAATGAGGCGGATCACTGTTCTAGCATAAGGAAAATGACAAGACTGATTGCTCAATTAAATGACTTGTTAAGATAGATATTTTTTCAGTGTGCTAAACAGTGATAAGCCTTGAGCTGTAGTCAATAGAGGTGAGCAATGGTGACCTGCTGGGATCTATTAAACTGCTCCATGCCAACCTGTCCCCCCTCCTGTCTAACGCGCGGCTAATACCCTCCCTCCCAATGCCTCTTGCTCGGTCTAATTAAAAACATTCATCCACTAGTTGTGACCTCCAAGGCCAATAGTCTGAACCTCTGAACTGGCCCCTGTTATAGCACAAGGCCTTTCATTAGATTAAACACAATAATGAGAAAATCTTTTATTTTTGCATATAATTAAAGCTGGGATGAAGGACAACTTAATCAATGATGTGGAATGACAAGTTCGTAAATGAATTAGACCTGCCAGTGGGGGCTTTGGCAGCGATCAATGGCAAATGTTAAGCAGAGCCTGGATTGGCTGTAGTCAAAGCAACGGGCACCTGTCAGTCCAAACAAGCATAATCTCTCATGATCTGGCACGGAATGGATTACAGATCAACCTGTACCTGTGTGTAAGCGAGGTGGGGATGCTTTCATTGGTCAGATGATCATTTAGAGTTATATAACTTTTCTTACAAGTTGTGTATTGATAAACAGAGACAGTTACAGGGCAAACTTTGGGGTCTGACATTTACCCTGAGGTGCATTTCTCGCCATATTTGACTGATTTCAATTAAGCCATGTCATGTAACACGGTCACTTTTAAGTAAATCAGCCAGAAAAGCTCAATATCATGAATCTCCAAGCATGGAAACATCCGCCCCCACACTTTTAGGCCAATATTTCTGGACCAACCATGGCTGTAACTGTTTGAAAATGGCTGGAGATGGTTAAGTGTAGAAATGGGTTTGCTCAGGTTAAGGTTAGTGTAAGGATCTGTGCCTGCTGTAAATAATTTGCCCAACACTTTCAGCTCTGACTAAAACTGCTGGTTGGGATTCTCCGTGTCTATAACTCATGTACCTCACATAGCTACCTCATTTTAATTGTAGCATCTGTTATCCATAGGAGGGCAGTGTTGTCCTGTGAAATAGCCTCTGTGCTCACTCTGAATTTGGCAGACCACGGAGCCAAAAGGCAGAGCGTGGTACAGCTCCTGGACCGCGGCACAGGGGACACGAATGCGCTCTGTGAGGAATTGGAAATTGTATCGCAGCCATTTGCTGTAAAACATCCACAGAATAAATGTATTTTTTTCTCCTAAAATCAGTCATACTATTTTGGGATGAGATAATCTGTCACATTAAATGCAACTAGTCTGATGCAAAAAAAAAAAAAAAAAAAAAAAAAATCATTCTATATCAAAATTCAGTTTCAGCCTTTGGTCCTCCAATCATATTGCTATCAAATGAGTGATCACAGCACCAATGTGCAAAAATAGTAATTGTCATAATCTGAAGTTTCTCCCCCTGGGAATACAGCGTTCCTTTTGTGGGCGCCTGCACAAGACTGACATACGGTGAACAAGAGAAGAAAGTGGTTTTATCAGCTCTGTATCGGCTGTGTGAGTGTGTGTTTGAGAAGATGGGAAAGGATGTGAGCACAAGCTTGTATTGACAAGCCTTCAGTTGCTGTCTGACACACAGACAGGAAGTCACTGTCACATGACTGAGATATCGGCACCTTGTCCAATTGCACAGAGGGCCTCTTATGTTTGCTGCCAGTGCAAATACAGGCTAAGTCATTCATACACACACACACACACACACACACACACACAAAGACAGAGAGAGACATAGAGAGAGAGAGAGAGTGCAGAGGATGTGAACAAAGGTAGACAAAAGGAAATGTAAAGGCGCCAAACAGTTAGTTAGCCGATAAAAATTATTGTCTGATGTCTTATAGGTAATTTCTCTTTTCATTTGCGTATGTGAAACAGAGGGAGGCGAGGACTACAGCTGGATTTCTACCTGACTTGTGCGTCTGTCGAACAATTATCAGTTCCCCCTATCCGTTCAGCTCCTATCTGTCCCATCACACTCACGCCCAATTTCCCTAAACTGTCACAGCTAATAATTGGGCCTCTCTGTCAGGAAGGAAATCAGGCTCGCTGTTCTAACTAAAACACACATCCCTCACCCCTCCCTTTATCCTTCTCTTGCCCCTTTCCCCTCTCTCTTTCTCTATCTCTCTCTCTCTCTTTTCTCTCCTCCATCACCCTGCTCCCCTAATACAGTAGGAATCCGTTCTCCAGATAGAATACAACCACCTCCTCCACCACCTCCTCCTCCTCCTCTTGCTCCCCCCCAGTCGTTTTGTGTGTGTATGTGTGTGTGTTGGGGGGTGTACGCAGTGTGACAGTGGTAGCCTCGGGGCCAGGTTGCTGTTGACAGGGACGAGGGTCTCTGATTTGAGGAGAGCCGTCACACCAGCGACTGCAGCTGCCTCCCCGAGTGACACCTCCCTGTTAGTGGGGGAGATGTGGACACGTGTGTGTGTGTATGTGTGTGTGCGAGTGAGTGTGTGTTGGGAGTGTTGATGGTGGGGTTGATGGACTGACTGACTGCCTACAGTGCTCAGGACAGACAGGGAAAGTTTCCCTGATGAGCTGACAGGCCCTCATGTTGAACACCTAACTGGGCTCCAGTAGAGGCAGGGATAAAGTGTAGTGAAGGTGCAGGCAAGAGAGGAGAATTGAAAACACAAGCCAAGCAGGTCAGGGAAACAAAAAGAGGGAGAAAAAGGAGGGGAAACTGAAGAGTCCTAATGCGTTATGCCTCCGTGTTGCATGCATGCATGTCTGTGCGGGTTTGTGTGTCTGTGTGTGTCTACGACTGTGTCTCCACAGTCAGGCCTGTGTATATCACCATTCCACCTTATCTAATTTCATTAATGTGATCTCCTGTCCATCCCTGACGGCTTAATAGCCATTATTTGTGGGTCCCTTCAAATAAAGGCTCGGCAGTAAATTGCAGTCTGTGGAAATCGAGATATAAACGCCACCCTGCATTACTGTATAATATCTTTCCCTTTAATTAACTGAAAGCCATGCTGACATTTATTGGATTGCAAGTTACTTGTTAATGGCAATAAATTGCGAAACAAAAAAAAAATCATTGCTTATTTTACATCAATAATTTGTGGACCTTTTGCTAATGATTATTCATTACCCGCCTATGGGGACTGTCGTGTTTGGTGAGCTAAAGTGAATGAAGAATGTAAAGATTTAAGTGGGTAGTGCCTACTTAGTGTTATAGCTTTGGTGCCGTGCATTAAAATGCCTCACTCATTCACTGTCTCTTTCTCCTTTTTTAATTTTTTTTAACGTAAAATTTATTGTGCTGATTTCATTCTAATGGAGTGAACTATTTTTAAGGAACAAAATATATACACTATTCACACTAGAATCTGGAAAATGTTCAGCGGTATAATCATTTATCATGTTTTAACTACATAATAATGACTAGTAATCAACATAATAATCATTTTTTTATTTCATGAAACCTTAGGAAATGTAGCTCAGTTTTTGGTCAAAATTAGACGTTATAACAGGAGAGAAGGGGACATAAGTGTGCAATATGTGTGAATGCAGTAAACACTGTATGCATGTTCATTGTGTCTGAGGGTCTTTAATCCTCTTTATGAGGCTTAAGTGTTGGGTCACCTTTTGCCTCTCCATGAGGACGACAACAGCAGCGGCATGCCATGCATTAGACCAATCCATCAACAGACTTTTAGGCTTGGAGTGTATTACAGGAACCGCAGCCCTGACAGTGGAAAGATTAGGCCCACCAGACACGGTGCAATGCATAAGATGTGGAAAAACATTTATTATTGAAGCTGGAAATTAGAACTGAATATGCTAATTCTAACATATTGAAGAACAAGTCTGATAGCACTAAATTATACATTACTAAATCACTAACAGCATATGTTATACTGACATTGTGTACTGGAAGTGTTGGAGAGCAACAGATTAATTGCAAATGGAGTTCAGCAGTAAATAAAAAAATAAAAAAAATAAAAAATCTAACGGTGATCCATAAAAATGAGATTAAAAAAAATAAACCAATCAAAACATGGGATTCCTTGTTACCTTACAGAGAAACAGTTAAGGAGGACAATCATTCAGACACAGTTTTAGATTTTAAATAAACGGGACTGAATTGTATTGGTTCGCACACAACAGAAGAGATCATGCAAATCAAAAAGTACTGAAAATCATAATTTTATCACAGTTTTTGGTTACAGTTTTAATTAAAGTAGTCAGTGATCAGTAGCATCCTCCAACCATACTGTGCACACACTAAATTAATAATCAACAAATTAATAATATAAGAATTTGTGTGTTGACGTTGAGATATATAGACCTCAAGGCCTGTGTACCTGCCGGCTTTAGTTTAATAAGAAAAAAAAAAGGAAGAAAAAAGAGAAATGTGTTCCTGTGCAGCGAAGGGGCTGATTTCCCTCTGTAGTGCCACTCTGTGTGTGCGTCACTCAGTTGCTACCAGCTTGCTATTTGGAAGAACATATTCCCTGTCGTAGCGGGCACCCGTCAGGGGGGGCGGGTGGCCCTCATCAGGCGCTGCCACTTGGTTGGCACTGGCATTGATCTGGCATGGAGGGAACGGAGATCTGACAGCCCTGCCACAAAAATCAGACCCTTCAGACGCCAGGAAAAGAGACTTACTCCCCCGCCTCTGTGTGCACACGTACACACACAGACAGATACACACATGCACACACAAACACATAGCACGATACACAAAGTCAAAAAGAGCAGTCAGTCAGAGGGTCCGCACGCAGCTAGGGCCTGTCAGTACACATCTAGATGACGAGGCTCTACATGTAGAGAATGACTGAAGAGGAAGAGAATGGGAGGGAGGGGGAGGAGGGGAGGGGGTGCATCATGCAGACAAAAAACACAGTTCAAATTAGGCATGATGGGATGTGAGCTGGAAGACCAGCTCACGCTCGGCCTTCTGACCCCGCTGCCCCCCACACTCCCTCGCTCATGCCGCCCTAACATCCTGCCCCTGGGTGTTTGCCCGGGTTATCCTTTCTTCTGCATCATCTGTTGTCTCCCGGTTGCGGATATGACCAGAGACAGGCTCTGAGAGACACGTCCCTCTCCACCGATATCTCGCTGTGTCTCACACGCTTGTCTCAAATGCCTCTTACTCATCCCTTCTGATGCCTCCTATCAACCTGCGAATGAGCAACTGTGACAGGGAGAGAGAGACAGAGGGAGACAGAAAGAGAGGAGGGGAGGGAGCGGAAGAAGAGGGGGGCATTAGAGAGAGCTGTTTATTTTGCAAGGCTGACAGAAAACTCTCCAAAATGCTGAGTTGGGATCATGTTGAGAAACATAGACTGTGACTTTTTAGGGGGGAAACAACCTGCTTTGGTAAACTTGGAATGACTTTGGAATGATCTGGATGCTCCTCATCATATTGTGGAATGTCAAAAGAGAAATGCACTTCAGCAGTTCATAGTTGCACTATAGAGGGAGCGCGCTACGCAACTGTCTGAAATGACAGGTCAATCTTGAAATTTCTGCAGTTCAAAATGTCATCTCTCTCTCTGTGTCTCTCTGTGTCTCTCTCTCACTGTCTCCCTGTGTCACTTTCCTGCACACTTGCTCGCCCTGTGTGTTTACGTGTGGCTTTGAGTGTGTGTGACTAAATCGCCCGGCATGCTGAACGCTTCATGTATGGACAAACGAACACTAAACGTCTCAAATCCCAAATCTGTCAGCCAACACATGGAGTGTTCCCCATTTCCAAAAAAAAAGCTAAATATTGTACCATTAAAGAGCGGATTTGATTAACTTAGGCGACCAATGCGTCAGAAAACAAAACAAAACAAGAAATCCCTAATTACATTATACCAAAGTAAGATAGAGCTTACACCCTGTAAGTAATTTAGCAGTGAGAGGCAGGCTTGAATAAGACTATGATAGGTTTACTTGGAATCGCCAGCTTGTGGCAGATACAGCCTTAAAACCAGCTTTCTTCATGTGGATCTTCAGTTAATCCAGAATTATCCGCACTTCCTTTGGATAATATTAGCACAACCTCCCCCAACACAAAGACAATAAATCTTATCAGCCATCTGGACGGTGCTTTTACAAAATGATCAATTTCAATCAAAGGAAATTAGATAAGAGCTTTATATATTTGACAAATAGATCATTGCCCTGCTTTAACCCTGGACCTAAAATGACACTTTGCCGGAGTATAATCTCCTTAGAATTATTGGAGCATTCAATTAGCCAGATTAAATGACACAGCCAAGAAACATGTTACTAATAAGGAGAGGCAGCATAGGCTACTCTGTCTCACTGTCACTTTCCCACTGTTCTATTTTCTGACGCTGTATTTTTTCCCCCTCTTTCTTTTTTCTGATTTTCTCGCTTACTGCTCTCCTCCCACCTAGTATTGTAAACTATAGTAAAGAGGTTTTTGTGTTTTTTTAGTCTCTGTGTGCATATGTGTATGTGTGTGTGTGTGTGTGTTGTTTGGTTCAAGACAGTAGGCAACCGCCTCTGAAAGGAGGATATTACAGAAGCTGTCAGCAGCTAATGGAGAGTACAATGGTGCATCTCCTTAAAGAGCCACTACACTGAGGAAATACTATACACAAACACACACACACACGCAGATACAGAAACACACACACACACACACACACACATAGATAAGTTGCCTCAGTGGATACAATCTACATATTTTCTTTTTTCATTCGAGGGGAGGAAAATACTTCACAGCCCCTGAAGTGGTGAAGTCCTCAGTACTGTCAACCACTTCCAAGTTGTGTGTGTTCCCGGTGAGAGAGCAGTGTGTGCCGGCTGCAGTGAGACCTTGTCATTATCCGGTGTGTGTCCCTCTCCAGCCTCAGCCAGCCACATCACACAGCCTGTATAAGCTTGAGTCCCAGGGGCTGTGTTACTGTGTCAATGGACCAGCGCCTCTGTGTGTTTCCTCTTCCACCGACACTTCTAGGCACTATGGTCACCGGCTCATAATCAAACCTCTGGGGCCCTCTCCTCATGTGCACACACACACACACACACACACACATGCACATGCACATGCACACAGATACAGTACAACACATGCTCACATACACACATACAAGTGAAAGAAAGGGGAGAGAAAGTGAGGGGGAAAGCAACAGAGAGGCAGAGAAAGAAAGAGAGAGAGAGAGAGAGAGAGAGAGAGAGAGAGAGAGAGAGAGAGAGAGAGGAATGTCTTTATGTACAGACACAGATTGACATGAATAGATCGGCTCTGCAGTGTGTTCACAGATTTCCACTGCATATGCTGCCTAATTTGCCTCATTAAATTGTTGCATTTTGCTGTTTTCTGTCTTGGAGCACACCATGGCTTCACAGAGTGAATGTGGGCTCAGCAACAAGGTTTTCAAAGTGGGGTCCAGGGAACCCCAGGGGTCCTTGAGGGGCTTCCAGGGGGTCTTCAGCAAATTGAGGAATAGTTTAAACTATACTTACTGTGCTTACTAGAATTTAATTCACTAGAAATTGTCATTTTAAAAAAGTGAGTGCTTGTTTTATGTTTTAATGGTGAATCTATTTCAGTGTTGAACTTTATCTAAACAATTTAACCTCCTCCTTTTAAGCATGTCCACAGTTAGAAAAAAAATAAATGCTTTACAGAAGCTACATCATGCTTATATTTCCCAGTAATTCCACAGAATGCATTCGGTATCGAGGGATCTCCACTAGAATTTAAAATAAAGTTCTGCGGATTTGAGGAAAGCTCGGCTACGCAACACACAAACCAAAATATTTTTCAGATCAGGATTCTTTAGGCAAATCAATTTAATTTAGGGTTTGAGGTCTAATCAAAGTCAGTTTTGGGGTCGTGAACATGAAATAGTTTGAAAACGCCCCCTGTGACTTTTGTCCGGAGTCCGGATGGAGCAGTGGGTCGCCTGTTGTCATGGACAGTACAGACACACAGCATTTTAGGTTCACTGTTTTGATACTAGCAATTAGGAATTAAAAAAGCTGAATGCACCATCACAGCATCTGGTTTTGTGCTTTTGCAGTATTCACAAGACATTTCTGTGTAGCATTTAAATAAGTGTGAAGTTGTATGAATCTGCATAAATTTCGAAATATGGAAAATATTTGAACTGGACTGATTAAAGTGAATACAGCACACTGACATAACAGTTTGACTTGGCTGTATGAGAGGAGTTTTGTGTGTGTGTGTGTGACACTTGAATGAAGATGAAGTTTAATAAATTAACTGAAGGCCAGTTGTCTGCAATATGTTGGTTCTATGTTTTTTAAATATTACTAGCCATGTGACAATAAAGTAAAATGTAGTTTTTCATCTTTTGGAAAAAAAAAAAAAAAGACTGGGTGCTTGGCAATATATCTTTTTATGATGACCTTTTTTATGCATACACTTAGGATATATTTCCCACTTTTTGTTTATTTCCTACTGAATTTAAATTTGATTTATTCGTATTTTTGGACAGTTGAATTGATTCAACTCAACTTTTTTTTTTTTTTTTTTTTTTTCTGGCATGTTTCGGGGGTTATAAATAAAACGTCGGAGCACAGTTATAAACAAAAAATGACAGAGCTTAACATCCAGACCTCTTGTTTATCTTAAACTCACCCACTGGCCCTGCACAGTGGATCTCCAGTGAGATTTCCATTAACAATAGGCAGAAACAGGTGCTAAACTTCCCTTCTCCCATTAATTATTGGTCTTTAATTCCTCAGACCTAGACAGGGCTGTTTTACACACACAGGCACACACACACACACACACACACACACTCACACACATTCTCTCTCACACACACACACTCCCATGCGTGCACATACACAGAGTTTGAGCCATAAACCCCTTTCTGCCAGCGGCTGATGCATGGCACCCTGTTGACACACACTAACAGTGATATATACCAGTGGATGAATCTCTAATTAAGCTTTGGCAGGGACTCCACAGTTACTTAGTGCCACACTTCATTATCTGCCCACACCCCTGCTCCAGTGCTACAAGCCCGTCGTTGATTTAAGGTAATGTAGGAAACCTCCACAGTATATTGCATCTGTTTCCTCTCTTGCAACTGTTTTCTGCCTGTGGTTTATGTACATACAAAGTTCAATTTAAAGATACAATCTGGAATTCATTTGACCACCTAAACCCCAGGTATAGCCTCGTGTGTTTCTTAATGAGTTTGGCTACAGCTGAGTGAAAAATAAATGGTTTTGCTTTTTTTTTTTTTTTTTCTCAACCTGTCATAACTCAAAATTCAGGCCTGTTTTTGTCAGGCCTGCTTTACCTCTGACAAGACATGGCATGCTGCAATTACAGATGAGGACTCAAAGTACATGAAACCCCAAGACCTGGCTGTCAGGGTTTGGGCTCCCTGGCTTCCTGAGAAAAAAAATATATATACACCAGCCACTTTTGCTGCACCAGAAAATAAAACAACAACAAAAAAAACACCACACTGTCTAATACCATCATCAGGACATAGACAACATTGCGAACATTGCTCATCGGCTCCCTGGCCAATCAGTGTGTTGCATTTGTTACGTCTAACCGCTACATGTGTTATGACAGGGAGAGGTCAAGTGTCCTGACCTATGATGATGGGTGGGGTGACAGATGTCATGTCAGGTTTGTAATGGCTTTGTTTTAATGACGGAGTGACTCACTGCTCGTGTTTACAGGGCCACACACTGGATCACTGTCACAGAGTTTTCATTCTTCTCTGACGCAATATACTGTAACAACCTCTGATCTGTCTGTCACTCAACGTAACAATGTCGTGTTGGGCTGCTGCAGAACTAATGCTCAAATTAACTGGTGGAAACACAAACACAGTGAAAATACAAAGAATGGAACACCTGCACACTGGGATCTTTAATGGAGAGGGAAAATGCCTGCGTACATGCTCAATTTCTGAACTGATTTTCACCACAATGCCACCTTTCTCTAATTGCACGCGGCAATAATCTGAGACCTACTTCCCGCATAATTTCATTCCTATTCTATGCTTACTTGATAGTGTGTGTCCATGTCAGTGCATTGAGTTTTCTCTCTCTTGCCCTCTTTTTTTTTCTCTCTCTCTCTCTCTCCCTCTCTCTCTCTCTCTCTCTCTCTCGCTCCAGGCCCTCTTTTTACATCATTGTTTGACCAGTACGGTAGCCTACATGTGTCTACAACATATAACAAATGAAGTGCGGACTTAAAATGATTCACAGAGAGTGGGAAATTCTTTAAGAAGTGTTAAATGCTGAGTCGTGTTAAATTACAACCAAAGAAAGAGACTCTCTAAAGAATTAGCACTTAATTAGGTCTTAATTAGCATAATTATGCATGCTAACAGTGTCTCGACAGAATAGCAGTTGTCAGGAGGGTTGAACCATCTGTAACAGCAGAGGATTAATACATCATCTTTTATATCCAACAACGCTTTACCTCTTCTATCTCAAAGTGCTTTTCATTAATCAATTTCGCTTTTATTAGAGGGGAAATTTGGCATTTTTCATTATGTGCCATTATACCTCTCCCTTTGCAGCTGTAACGGCTCTAATTAGGCCTCAAGTGTATCCTCAAACACAAACACACACAGTTGAATAGACAGACACGTACTGTAGACGTGTTCATAAACACAGGCGTGCTCACACAAACACAAACACGCTCAATTATCGCAAATGGCAGTGGTGTGTTTCGTTGACCACACGTTGCATGGGACATGGGCGGGTACTGGTGCTGGTAAGGCAAGGAGGAGGTGGAGATGGAGGAGCAGGAGGGGAGGAGTGCGAGGATTGACAATGAGGAGGAGAGGAGGGGCAGAGAGAGAGAGCAGAAGCAGGGCAGTGTGGCGGCGGGGGGGATCGATGAGAAGTCTTGAACTTAGAAAACCCTTTTCATGTTTGGTAATCAGCTAAAAGTACCTGTATCACCTCCCCGAGCGCGAGAGGAGATGAGGATGGAAAGGAGAGGCAAGGGAAAAAAAAGGAGAGCCAAATGCAGGGGACAAGAGGTGAGATTCCCTGAAAGTGACATTTAAATTTGGTGGAGCATTCATGATCAACCTCCAACATTAGCTGCCCCAAAAACAGCCAGCCACCATGGTGATAAGGTTATTTTCTCATCTCTTCTAAACTTTAATTGCACAACTACAATTGCAAAGTTTTCTGAAAATTTGACTACATGACAAAATGGAGGTGATTGACAAGCATGAATTATTGGGTTTATGCGTGTTAAAAAACAAAATTATGTTCAGCTTCAAATATTATGAATGGGATTTAATACAAGACTGCATCGGGTATCTATTTATTATAAAGATACTTATTTACAGCATGCTGTGTCCTACATCATTGCACAGATTGACTAATGAGCAATTTGATGTCCTTTCTTTCTTTTCTCATTCCCCCCCATCTCTCTCTTTTCCTATATTCCATCCTAGGAATCAATGTCTTGATGGATAACAGGCATGGCACATCTCACCTTCCTCTTTAGGGAAGGGCGACAGAATCACTCCCAGTGCTGCCATTTCCATCTACCAGCCCTGCTGCACACACAGACACACACCGAGGTGTGGTCAGGGCACACAGACACCGTAGCTGCAATCTATAAGTGCCCTGAGCCTTAGGCGACCTTGAGACACTCCACTCACTCTCGCCTTGCCAATAGCAGAGATGTGTGTGTGTGTGTATGCATGTGTGTATGTGCATCAAGAATGGCTCATCTGCACACTTTCATCTACCCAAAATTGTATTTGAGCAAAGCGTTCTAAACTCATTGGTATAAAACTCTTTCAGCTGATGTACATGCTCTTCATATGGTATTTAAAGAGCGACTTGAACAAGGTCTCCGCCTCTGTCTCTCCCCCGTCTCTCCTCCTTCCCTTTCCTCTCCCAGGCCCACAGGGACATTAGCATTATCGATGAGCTCACCCCGTCACCTCAGACACAGGCTCTTAAAAGAGAATAATTTCATGCAAATGAGATATTGATGAGCTAATGATTAATTGGCTGCCTGACTGTGTTAATATGCAATAGCTGTCGTGTAATATGCATTTCTAATGACTCTGTCTCAGTATGTTCAAACAAATGGGCGACTTTGATCATTGGGGTACTCAGAGGCTTTCCAGCATGTTAGCTCGGGGATAAAGCTTTGCCTAGGGGGTTTGTGCAAACTACCATGGGAATGCAACCAAAGAGAGAGAAAGGGTAACTTTCCCTTTCAATCTTTTTTTTTTTTAACCAAGAAAGAGCTGGGGGGAATTTTAAGTTGTATAGTATGTACAATATCAGAACAATATTTTTTTGCACAGATGTATCACAAACCAGTGGGTGGGCTGGTATTATAAAACAGCCCTCAATTTGCGGCCCAGACTGGTCCTTCAATACCAAATCCACCCTCGACCCGCCCCTCACAAGACAAACAAAATATAATCTTTTCTTACTTTTTATTTAGCATTTTACATTTGCTGTGAACAGGAGGAATTGTGCATTAAAGCACATAATAAATGTTTTAATTATTAAGTCATAAAAAAGTAATATGCAATACTATTTTCACACAATCCCAAACAATAACATATAACACAGTTGACACAATGTTTCCATGTCACATTTTCCACTTTGTTGTAAATGTGACTGGGTGCATGTTTGTTATTTCTAAAGTAAGATTTTTGGCTGCACTTGAAGGCAGCACTATAACTAAAATAATGTTGCAATATGACACTACTGTGCACTGATGTTATAACATAACATTTCCAATAACACTAACAAGCATAACACTTGTGCTGATGTTACTTTTTTAGTGCTACAAAATAAATTAATCAAATTGTGGCATTTGGTTTGATCTGTCTCAGGGCTTTTTTTTTTTTTTTTTTTTTTTTTTCACTTACCATCTCATCATTTGGTCACCTACACTTCCATGTTCACTTGTTCGATAGTTTCAGTCGTGAATAACAAAAACAGTCAGTCTTTCAATGACAGCTCTGTGTATGAAAGATAGAATGTGCCAAATTAAAAAAAACAAAAAAAAAACAATTGCTAAACAAGCCAAGTAGTTTTGTATCAGTCCGCTGGTCGACTGGCTCAATGGAAAATCTCCAGACAGCCTCCAGTCTGCCTACGCCACCGACTGAGATATGCTGTGTGACACCTTTAAAATCACTGGTACATTCTGGTCCCCCATGCCTGAGCCAATCACATGAATTATTTCAGTAGGAAGTAACCTTAACCTGAGTTAACTGTCAATCAATAAATCTTCACCAGACTTGTCCCCAGACATAAAGACCGCTCAGTTCCAGAACCTCACATAACCTTATATCATACACCATAGATCAACTGCACACTGGAGCATTTAAGGACCAAAAAACACAGTTTGATAGCTGTAACAGCTCCCACTGAGCTAATATCTGGTGATTTAACACGGGTAACACGATGGCTCGCACTAGTCTACTGCTGGCTCCGGCCCTTTCTCTCTAAATGTTCCTCTTTTCCAGAAGTGCTCCAGTACTGCCGGGTCCAGTGTGTGAAGTCGGTGCACGTCTGAGGTGTAGACCGTCTCTTTCTCACACCGAGTGACATGGTTGCTGGGCAAAATTATGCCAGGTCAATTTAGGTTAACCCTCTGTGTGTGTTTATGTGTGAGTGTGATTATGTGTGTGTGGCTGCATTGGGCTATGAGTACGCCTAATCAGACTGACTGCATCTGCCCTTGGGGACTTGCCTGGATCTGTCCAAGTGTCATTCAGTCTGTCCATCTGTTTGTCTGACTGTGTATGGTGAAAGGCAAGAGGAGAGATGGTGTGTGTACGCAGCACAGATAGCAATATTGGCAACCCCGGATTCAGGATTTGGTATGTGACTTGGTTGATGTAGGACCAAGAGACAGATGGATGGAGAGGCAGGACTGGGCAGGCAATGAAACAGGCGAACCTGTGGCAGGACCTGTCAACAGAGATAGGCCTACTGACACCTGTTATGACAACATGTGTTTGTGTATGTGTGCATGCGCGCTTGCAAAAATGGCAGTTGATGGCTGCCACTCAGACAGCTAATCTGCCATCTCTTGAGTGACAGGGGAATGCGTTGTTGCCCTGACTTGCTCATTTAATCACCAAGTGTCCAATGAGGCTTCCCACATTGTTAGCTGCAGACATCTCAGCTCAGCGTGGTGAGGGTCAAGTGTGTGTGTGTGTGTGTGTGTGTGTGTATTTGCAAGTGCTCAAGTAGAGTCTGTAATGGATCTGAGTTGAGGTTACCATCATGTTCAAACTTTGAATGTTTAAGGGTCTTTGTGTCTGGTGTTGAACACTGATGGCAGTGGTGGGGATGATGCTGATGATGATGATGATGATGATGATGATGATGATGATGATCTATTTGTGTGTGTGTGTGTGTGTGTGTACCAGGTATATATTGTCCCCTCAAGTCCCCTCAATGAAAATCATTAATTTTTAGGGGTAAGACTTGATTTACAGTTACGGTAACTTTGGGATTATGTTAAGGCTAATGTACAGATTATGGCCAAAATACACCGGTACCAAATGCTGAGCATCAAAACAGCCTCCCATATCATTTTCTATGTGCACACCGACACAGTGGCTAGGCGTATGCCAGTTCTCCTTGATGACACTTCTCACCACTGTCCTATTTACAGACTCACCGCCCCAGAAAAGATGTGTCTTTTTCCTGTGTGTGCACCGTGTGTGGTCTTAAGGCATTGCAGAACCACATTTCCTAATGGAACTGGGGCAGCACTTACAGCACCAGTGTGTTCTCAGATTAGAGTCAGACATATAGTCAGGGTTAGGGTTAGGATATGTCTCCAGGAAGTGAATGTGAGTCAATGTAATGTCCTCTGAAGTGATGGTAACAGAACTGTGTGTGTATGTGTGTATCAGAGCATGTGTGCAATAATAAATGTTTACAGTTGAAGGTCATCAGTTCAAATCTACAGAGTCCCTGATGATGGAAATGACTCTAAAATGTGTCATAAATAACTGGCTAACAATGCAAACATACACAGTATGTCAAATGCCATTACATTCAAACAAACTGCACAAGTAAAAACAGATCAACTTGCGTCTATGACATGCTTTTTTGAGAAAGTATAGACAAAACAACACCTAATGCACAAACAAAAGCAGAGTTCTGTATTTGTAATCCATAAAAATAAATCAAGTTGTGAAAACATGCCACTTTTTAACTGTGTTTTATACTTTGTGAATTGGAAAATTCTAATTTTTGGATTCAAATATATTAACCATAAATATATTAAAGGACCATACCAGTGATTTTGCATGTTTAACTACTATCTAAAAAATGTATACACTTCATGTTTCTGTAAATCTTCTCCCGAAGCAAGCAGTTTTAAAACTCCACTGGTTTCCATTCATTCCACCACGATATGAAAATTAACTTTCAGACGTCAAACTTTCTTCACAGCAGTATTCCATCACATCAGTAAAGTTGTCCACGTTAATTTTCCTAAAAGCGGCAGCACGATTGTGTTTTGAGTTCGTGAAAAATGGCGAATACTCAGTTCTGTAGTTTATGAATGATTGACGTCTTTGTTAGCCGCTGAAGCAGAACATTATAAGGTGGGTGTTTCAACCAAAAATTCAAATTTGAAAACAGTTGAATTTTGATTATATCTTGTGAAATCTTTAGTATCCCTGCATGATTTGCAAAATGGTTTGTTGCAATGTTAAATGTGGGTAAACTGTAGTAAATGGGCCAAACATTCAAAGTCACTGGTATGGTCTTTTAAATATAATATAATAGTATTATTATTCATCTTTTTTGAATAATTCTTAGTTTATTTTTCCATTGCGTTGATCCACAAACATGTGTGGGCTGACCTCCATGTACACGCACAGATGAGCCTCAGACGCAAGATAATGACGTAGGCGTCGATCCCATACAGGCAGCGGTACATTCATGCAGTAGAAAATTGCCCGGCATTTATTTGTGAAACCTTTTGCAACTAAAATGGCACCATCAGAGTCCAATTGTAGAAAATGATTTTAATGAGTAGCTCCCAGGTGTGAATGTGCGAAACTAAATCAATGCGACGCAGGGAAAGAATAAAGCTTCAACTTTTCCAGGGTAAAAAGCATGATAGATAGATAGATAGATAGATAGATAGATAGATAGATAAACTGTTACCAAGCAGCAGTTCAGTTGTTACTTTGTGTGTGCCACCGTCTGTCTACCGACCTGCCTGTCTTCCATCGCGCCAGTGTGGGTGGACATGGTGAGAGCTATAAGTCATCAGCAGTGGAAGAATGGAGCAGTGTTGGACAGATAAGAACAACAATGAGTTTCCTAGCTGTGATAAATCCTCCGATGAGACAGCGCTGCTATTTCCCCTCTTTTATATATGGGGCGCACTATTGAATTTAGACTCTGATAAATAAATGGACTGCCACAGACGCGTTTAAGCCTGCCCTGAGGAGGCTACTTGGCAAGGATTGCCCCCTCTCCCTCCCTCTCTCTCTCTCTCTCTCTCTCTCTCTCTCTCTCTCTCTCTCTCTCTCTCTCTCTCTCTCTCACTGTTTTGTAATGAGTGGAGATTTTGTTTTTTGTTGGAGATCAGGGAGAGAGAGATGGAGAGAAATATGGAGAGACACACCGGATGGCAGACAGACAGAGAAGTAGCAATACAATTTTGCAAGTACTTAAAAACAACCTCAGAAAACATTAGGGCATTAAGCCTATTTAGAACGGAGAAACAACTCAAGACAAAAGGTTACTGTCTGTTTTAGTTTAGTTATTCTTTACTACTACTACTACCACTACTACTACTACTGACCCTACTGAAACTACTAGAAATAGTCCTTGTGGTCCCTCTCGACTTATGTAACATGACATTGTGACAGTTGATACTGTTTCTTTATATACTGATATACTGATCTTTCTATCCATCAGCATATCAGCACTGATGGTAGGTTGCAGGTCTTATCACCACCTCAAGACAATCATAACGAAACTTTCATATTTTTATCAATAATTGGCCTGAATAAGCGATAGATTTTCTAAAAATGTATTAACCATAATAACATACATTTTTGTCATTTTGTTTAATGATAACTGTTCAAATATCTCTAATAAAATCGGGCCTGTTCATTGATCATTTGTGTAGGTAGGTGCCTTGGGGAGAAGGTTTTGTGTCAGTGAGAGGAGTTAAAGGTTTTAAAGGTGCGAAATTTCTTTTTTTTTTTTTTCTTTTTCATTTTGACCTTTGATTACAGCAGGGCCTGGATTAAAAAAAAAAGCTTCATCGCCTTCCTCAGTCTAGACGGTGGAATGACCAGATGAGTTCAGAGGACACTGCACTTCGGCTCATAAGAGGATAAAAGATATACCACTATAAAGTCGTTCTTTTTTTAATCAAGTTTAAATTGCATTCAAAGCAAATGAGGTGGAGCTTAAATGGAAGTAATAGCGCTCCCAATGATAGTAACTCCAGACTTTTCTAGGCTCACTTGAAAGAAATTAAGACTTATCCAGCTTTGAATCTCCAGAATAAAATCATATAAAGTCCCAAATGCCTCATGTCACTTCTATTTAGTGAAAGGCACAGTACCAGAGGCATAACAATCAAAACCAATGTGATGATTTTCACATTATGCAGCTCAACAGTAACAATATGCTTCCAAGCAGCAACAGAGAACTTTTGTATATCGTAGACAAAAGGAAAACTAGTCTAGACCGATACCAAAAAAAATTTTCTTCTCTTTTTTTGTCTCCAGCTGCAGATTATTAAACATAAACACCACACTACAGGCTGACACCCAGCTGAGCCTTATTTTACAGCATTACGTGGAACCTGATGTGAGTCTGTGGCAAAGCAAATGCCTGATAGTTAAATGTCCATGGGCTGGTCAGCTCTGATTAGGGCAAAGATCCATTAGGTTAGCATGCAAATGTATGTATATTAGGGTCATTGATTGGGGTGAGCCGGCTGTTTTTAAGGCTAGGTGATGCTGATGAGGAGGGAAGGGTTGGCGTGACCTGTCTGGGTTTAACTCAATACAGTGTCACGTTACAGCACAGCTCAATCACTTACAATCCTGAGTGAACCAGGTAATAATGTCACCTCCTGTTGGACCAGAGAGCATCACAGGAAGAATGTGACCTCTACAAACCGATGGAGTGGCGGCGATGTTACAATGTCCTGCGGATCCTCTGGGGCCTCGTGCTTTGGCTTGTACAACATCTGGGAAGTTTCTGGATCCAGAGGACTTCTCATATTCATTTTGACCACCCATTGTCCTGCAGAGACCTTCTTGGATCGGAGACTTAAATTCAAAATTCAATATTAAAGCAGCGGATACAGAATGTGGAAACACTCTTACTCTCCGAGACCTTCACATAAATCAGGAAACAGAGAGACCATTTTCCATTTTGTGCACTGTGCAGTATCCATTCAACACAGGAAACAATATCAAGCATCACATCACATTATGAAGGAATTAAGATGCCTTTTATTTAGATTATGAGATGCCATAATTGCTTCAAAGAAATAACTGGCAAATGATCAACGTATCACATTTTTAAAAATAGAAATACATGCTCACAGTTAGCCATGATTGTTAATAGTAAAATAAACATGTTCTCTGCTGTGCTTTCACTGTGATGGTAATTTCAGCTTTCAATTGTACTGCAGTTTCTAATAATTTCAGCCACTTTGACCCGATGCAAAATGCAAACTGAGTCCACATAAGATTTCCTGAATGGAGAGAGTATTAAGAGTTGATCACAATTATATGGGAGTTTTACACTGGTTGGATAGTTCATGACAAATCGAAATCATGCATTTTTCCAACATAATTATATGATGAATTGAGCGATGTATTTGAATCCAAATTGTCTTACATAATAATGTCACCAGGAGCCCTAATCTGAGACGGTAACCAGCGGCAACTGACGAGACAAAAACTCTCTGAGGACAGGGAACCTTATGTGAGCCATACGTATGTAAACTGCGTCACAATCCATTGTGGGTCAATGTGTGCATATGTGTGTGTGTGTGTGTGTGTGTGTGTGTGTGTGTGTGAAGCTATACTATCTGCAATAATAGGAGCTGACAGCTCCCACACCCCTCAGTGCAGTGTGTGTCTATGGGCTCATTCAGAGTGACAGTGTAGATTAGGGGTGTAATCCTCGCAGAGCTACAGGGGATCTATCAGTACCCCAGGCTCCACACACACACACACACACACACACACACACACACACACACACACAGACACACACACACACACACACACTCATCATGCCACAAATTAATTGAAATGTTAATGGAGGCGAAGACTCCATTCTTAATTGCTTGGTGCTGGATTAAGACAAGATCGTTTATGAAGAGAAATTAAATCAGGATCCTGGGCAATCTTGGTTGTAAAAAGGTTGGAGGCGTGTGCAGAAGGTCATGAATGAGCGCTGATTATAACAACGGAGCAGCCGCAACTGACACCCCGTGTTTATTAGCAGGTCATGTTAGCAAACTGAATGGGATAATTAGTTAACAATATGTACTCAAAGAAAGTTCACTGTATTTGTCTTTTTTTCCAAAATGAAATATCTGAGGTGGCAGAAAAATAAAAGCAGTGTTTTGAGTTTTCCCGGATGTGTCGAGGAAAAACACTTAGAGGGAGGCTTTGATCTTAGTTTTAATTAGCTCCTATTCCCCTCTAGTATTCCTCTTTTCTGTATTTGCAAGAAAGCGTATGAACAATACTCACAACGAAGCGGCTTCTGCCGATATCAGCATTTTACTTAACTTTCCCTCTTAACTTGTTTTTTTTCAAAGTGCACCCTCTCCTCAAAATGTCACCAACATATAAGAACAGGGGAGTGGAGCCCATAGCTGCATCCGCAACGCTCTCCTCAATGCCCCCTCTTGGCTTGTCCAGCCTCTTGCCTTTAAAACATACCAAACATACCAAGCGCATGATAAATTCATCATGTGGACGTTTCTGAACGAGTGTTAATTTCGGCTCTTTCATGAAGGCAAATCAATAGAAGCAACACCAAGAGGCTCCTTTGCATGTTGAGCACCTCGTCTCTGCCAGTGAACGGAGACGTGATGAGAGGTGAGGGAGCATCCATGGTGGTGCCAGCGGGGAGGCCCAAACTCACTCATTATCTCCCCTCAATTAGACCCTCTCGCTTCGCTACCCTGGGCCTCCAGAAAGCATGTGTGTGTGTGAGTGTGTGCCTATGTGCTTTCACCCTGCTGAGTTCATCATACGGGTAACTGAGGAGCGGTTCAACTGAAATTCTTTCTCGCTGATCACTTTGACGTAATTGGACAGGCCATCTCTCTCTCTCTCTTTCTCCCTCTGTGTGTGTGTGTGTGTGTGTGTGTGTGTGTGTGTGTGTGCGCATGTTCAATGAAAAGTGATGTACAGTAGAGCTCTTTAACGCATCAGTTATGCATATAAATAGAGAAGACAGACAGCAGGGGCGGCAGGGGGTAAGATCGGCTGGATTTAACACTATTTAAACTGTTTTCACCTAAAATACCTCACCACCAGTTCATTTGCTTTATTAACTCTGCAATACCGGACACCAGTAACGTTATTAATATATAATATGTAGTTTGCATTGTAAACATGTTTGATTTCTGGCTGTTAAAAGAGGTAGTACAGCAGTCGGCTGCAATCTCTGTGTGTGCCAACAGTACAGTCCGTGTGTGTGTGTGTGTGTGTGTGTGTGTGTGTGTGTGTGTGTGTGTTTTGGGGATGTAATGCATCCCAGCAGCTCACTGGTTCAGTCGTTAGGCTGAGTGAGTGTGTGTGTCACAGTGGAGGGACTCCAATCCAACATTTATGAGGTGTGTGCATGTGTGTTTTTGTGTAAGTGTGTATGCATTTCTATTTATTTGTTTTGTGTGTGTGTGTGTGTGTGTGTGTGTGTGTGTGTCTAGCCTCATCTGGTCCCGAAGCACAGGTTAACCACAGGAGGAGTTACAGTACACACAGGGCTGTTGGTTCTCTGACAGCATATTACCTGGCATGTATTACCCCATACACATTACACCACACACACACACACACACACACACACACACACACACACTGGGGAAATGCCGAGGACAGTGAGCTGGACTCTAATGACTTAAGACTAGACTTAAGTCTCTCAGCAAGAGTGTGTGCTTGTGTATGCCTGTTTGCTTGTTTGTGCATGTATGTGTGTGTGTGTGTGTAGACAGAAAGGAAAGGTGGAGGTCAATTTGTGGGACGGATAGTTTTGCAGCTTCCCAAAAAGCACGGGAGGAACGAGAGAGCTGCAGAGCGAGAAGGCAGTGAATAAAAAGTGAGTACTCCAGTAGTGGGACTGTATATAATCTGTGGAGAGTAAAGTGAGGAGGAGGCATAGAAGTTTTGTCTCTCTATCAGTGGCCCAGTCCCACAGTCCCATGGTGCATCTTTCCTACCCCCCAGAGGGGCTGTTGTTTAGGGCTGGAGAGCCACCTAGGCCTTGATGAATTTCTCCCCGTCAACAAATTAAGAGTTGCTATTGTTGCTGTGACAACAAGGCATCTCGGTCGCCGTGGGGAGCACCATGGAGACCAGTGACAGAACTCCAGAATTCTCCTAATCATCCCCAGCTGTCAGGAAGCACCTGGCCTGACACCTCTGCTTAAAACCTGTCTCCCAGGCATAAGATAATTACAAGTGCCAGCAGAGAAAGAGAGGGGGAGAGAGGAGGCAGGGAGAAGGAGAGGTAGCGAGAGAGGAGAGAAAGAGAGAATTCTTTCTTATAAGTGGCTGTGTGAGGAATGGAGTGGAGGAGCTTTCTGAGACAAGTTGCCATTGAAGTAGAGGAAGTGTTCAAAGGCAGAGGGAGAGTGGTGCGTGGGGAGGTGTCTGGGGTGTCTCCCCTCTTCCCTACAGAGAAGGCCTGGGAGGGGGTCCCTAGATAGCGCTGTGGGGGACAGGTGAGGGACGGAGCTGTCACTGGGCCCACATTCCTCACACACACATTTAGAAGACAGTGTGAGACTGTTTGACTGGTCCAGTACAAATGCTCTATGGATTGCACCACATTTTGGGGTAATAGTTTGTGGAGAATCTTTTTTAGAAAAGTTCCACTAAAGTTATGGCAATTCTGGTTTGCAGTATGTATAGCTGCAGTGGTAAATAGATTAATGATTAGGAGAAAGTGTGCACAGAGCAAGAGTACACAGCTTACCAAACAAAAACCTCACTGCTGACATGCCAAACTACTTCTCTGTTTCTGACAAAAAGAACAACACAGGGGGCTCATGTCACACCAGCCCTCTCTATAACCACTCTGATTGCGAAATGTGAAAATACTTGCCAAATCAAATGTGTAACTGCATACTCAGTTGTTGAGGAAGGGCACACATGCACACACACCGTACATACACACGCGCACGCATACCACGCTTATACGTTTCATTAGAGCCTCTCATTTCTCTAGCAGCGGGGCCTTCCTTCAGAATAACACTCCTGTCAACCCAGCCACAGGGGGCTAAATTATTCAAATACTCTAATTCTTCCCCTCTTCCTCCCACCCTCTCTCTCTCTCTCTCTCTCTCCCTTTCCAGCACTCTGCCACTCATAATTTGTCTTTTCATTGTTGCCAATTTAGAGGCAATCCCTCCCATTAATGATGCCAACTGTTCTAAATGGTGTCGGAGCTGAGTGAACGAGGGAGCGGAGGGGAGGAGGGGGTTGGGGTAGGGGGGGTGTCAGCGAGAGGGAAGTGGTGCACGTGTGGCAAAGACAATGCTTGGGATTTTACAAGCTACAGTGCAGATATAAATGGATGATATACTGACTTTCACCCATCTCTCTCTTGCTCTCCCACGCTCTCTGATTGTTAAACAGGCTTTGTTTTATTAACTGGTTAAATGTACATATGTGGCTTTATTTGCCTGTCACTAGTAAGCATATTTTGGGCGACTGTGAAATATATCTGCATCTGTTTCCTGTGCAAGGTCTACTCGGCTGCATAAAACTCGGGATTTATTTTCGCCACGAATCAATTAAATCATATACTTTTATGGTTGCGCCTTTACATTAGCAAGTGGCAGGCCATCTTAAAAAACCACTTTCTTTTTGTATTGAGTGAATGAAATCTCCACAATAAAACTTAGAGAATACAACAGTGAGGACAGTGATGATGCAGCAAAATGGCACTTAGAATACTGTTATTGTCCTTTTATGTTTTCTCCTGAGAGCGGCTACCTACAAAAAATATATATAGGAAATCACATTCAAATCATGAATGTTTGAAGCTGCGAAATAATTTATTCATATGCATCAATCTGTGCAATGAATGAGAAAAACAATGTCAATATTTCATCTCTGAAAATTTATGCAAAGGTACAGACTCTACCTACCATTAGAGCTGAATCCGCATGTTTATAATCTGGACATTTTTTTTCCCAGGCTTGAGCAAAAAAAAAAAAAAAAAAAAAAAAAAAGTTGGACTCAAAAGCATTGTATTACCATTTGGAATCCTTTATCTATGCAACAGAGAAGGTAGAGCCCAGTAAAATAAAACGGGAAAAACAGGAAGGATCTGGGCTAATCAGCTACTCGGGGGCATTTCACAGGACATCATATTTTATTTCTTTCAAGCAAACATGATACTAACCTGCTTATAAACTCTGAACCCTCCAACCCGGTGTAAATAAAAGAAAATTACGGTAAATAAATAACTCGATGGTTGAAGGCCATCGGCTCAATACTGAAACCTCGTTAATGATCTTTCCACAGACATATCTTGCTTCAAAATGATCTGTTTAAAGATTTTCTCACTACATTCTTTATTAAACCCCTCCACTAAATTTCCATTTGTTTCAAACATTCAACTTGATGCAATTTTATAAGATTTTATCTTAATTTCTGAGATACGTAAATCTGTTTTATGTTATACACTATTTAATATATTGAAAACTAATGTAAGAACTGGAATATTTGAACAGTTAATTATTATCAGACAATATTAGAAATCATCAGAATGATTCTAACCATGATCAGAATCACAGATACACAAATGAGTGATACAAGGTGGAGACACAAAGAAACATATGGGGAATTATAGAGAGAAGGAAATAAATATTGATTGGATGAGGAGGAAGGATGAGAGAGAGAGAGAGAGCAAGAGAGAGAGAGAGAGAGAGAGAGAGAGAGAGGCCTTGGTTAAGCTATGGGATGGAGCTAGGCTGCTATCTTAAATGAGGAATCCCATATGAAGGTCTGGATTAACCGAATTTAATCCCTCATCAAACAGACAATAACAGTACAGCCTAATCCCCCCAATTCTCAGATTAGCAGCGCTCCTGCTCTCGTCTCGGCAGCGCAGTCGGGCCCGGTGCTGCCCATTGAGCTCTCCTCCACAATGACCTCTGGATGAGAACTGGCTTACAACCGCAAGCCTGAGCCTCATCACAGCAGCTGCAAGTCAACAAAGTTTCACCGGATGAGCAGGATGTGGCAAGATTCACAGGCCCGCTGTGTGTAGTTCATGTTAGGGTGGAGGAGAGGAGAGGACGTCTGGGAATACGGGCAGGATCCTGGAATATTATCTGGAATTTTTGTCCACAGCCACGCAAACGGCTAATTTGTGGATCTGGAGAGAAACGATTTCAACGTCTCTGAAAATACTCTTTATTCAAACAAAATAAAATGACTGGACACAAATTATACGCAACATATTCAAAGATAGGTGTTTCAGAGTGCTTGACTTTGAGGACCTTGATTGTAGTACAAAACCTGTAATTAGTGGCTGAGATAGGGGATGTAATTACCTCTAAGAGTGAGTACCCTAGAGTAAACAAATATGTTCATCAAGCAAATAGAGGATTACCGTGTATATGCTCACTTCACTCCTTAACCCGTCTGATTCATCTGGGAGACGCAAAGCACAACATGAGGAGAAAGAGAGAGAGCGAGAGAGAGAGAGAGGGAGAGAGAGAGAGTGTGTGAGGGGGGAACAAAATAAGAACAGAGAGGAGCGGGGCCAAAACTGCTGACATCCGCTCTTCTGCGCTGGCTGGATGAGTCGTTTCCTCAGATAAAACATAAATAGGCAAATGCTCTTTGGGAATATGTGTTTAATTGTGAGAAATATTTATTTGTGGCTATTTTTATTTAGTTAATTATTTTGCTCACTTTTTACTTTGAGATGTGTGAATACAACCCCGTATCAATTTGATTTCCCAAAATCTTATTTAAATTTCCAAATATTCTCTCAGATTTTTTTTTTTTTTAAATGTTCCTGTAATACAGTCATAATAATTGACACCCACAATAATAACAATAATGCACCCACAAAGGCATGACTCAAGTCACGGTCTCTGTCAACTAGTTTGTTTTTGCTGATGGAGTCGTGCACCACAAGTTCAGACACACGGCTGAAATTTTGATTTAAACCTCTGCTGACTATCCACCCGCAACGTCTGTTGTTCGTGTGAATGCTGAGCCTCATTTTCTCTCTTTATTAAGGTAATTGTGATTGAAGAGTGGCCTGTTTAAGAGTAGCCTTAGGGCAGAAAAGGGCTGCTTTTTTGCAGCGCTAGGCTACTGGATGCGCTGGTGGAGGTGCGCAGACCTGAGACCCTCCAGGCCCGAACAGACAGTGTGTGTGATAGCTGCTGACCTGTGGCGACCCTGCATGTGAAGGTAAAGACGCACAGAGACACGCCGTGACATCTCTGTCGACAAACCTGTGTACCTGAGCTTTAAAGGTGAAGATGGGGGATGACAGCATGTCTGAAAGCTTTTTTTTAGAGACTCACATGCAAACACACAAACAGGACAAACTGGAGGCTGATTGAGACCAAACACATCCCTCGTGCAAAACTCGCCATGCCTTTCCCCTAAATAGTTATCCAACCCTTAACCCTTAACTTAATTATTACTAGACAATAATAAACCTAATATTTTCTTTAAAGCACTCTTTTCTGCATGTTATACCTGAATACTGAAATCCCCCAGAAACAAACTCAGAAACACAGTCGCTATTTATATTTTAGTTCTACCCTAAGAATCACATTTTTTTTCCTATAGCATAAAAAACATCCCTCCCTCCCCTCTTTCCATTGTAAGTGTTTTTTCATGTTGTGTGTGCCTATATGTCCCAGTTTTTCTTATCACAACTCAGCAACATATATTTGTTTGTCTTGCATGCTATGTATTCTCCAATAATTTTACTATTTATTTATCAGTATTCATTTTGTTAATAGTGGTAGTACTACTTGTAGCAGTGATAGCAGTGGTAATACTGTATATATGCTTCTATAAATTGTCTTCTTTTGTGCTGAGGCATTTGTGTGTGCATGTGCCAGTGGCAGTGTGTGTGTGTGTGTGTGTGTGTGTGTGTGTGGGGTGAGTGTTCTTTGGAGCCAGACCAGCACAGTAGTTATGGAGCTCAGGCAGGGCGATGTTGTAGCGCTGCCAAAAACAGTAAAGCAGCCCCTACTGATATCAGTTATTAATATTTAACTGTCCACTATTAAAGTTTAAGGCGGTTGAGATGGAGCTGGGGGGAGAAGAGGCTACTTCATGATCACTGGGCGTACAGCACAGTAAACACCTTCACTGAAGCCCCTGACAGTGTTACAGTGTGGATTTAGGGAGCGGGAGCCAACAGTGCATGAGACTGTAGTTGCTCTGTGTAGAAGTCTATAAGTAGAGGACACAGGATTTGATAAATATTTTTTTTCTGCGTGTACATTTCTCCTCTTGCAGCCGTCTTTTACCGTGCACATGTAAATCTCACGAGTAGCAGGTGGATTTAAGCTTTTCTGCAAACCGGTGATCAGTGAATAAACACACCATTTATACAGTTTGTCTCATATCCATTCATGTGGCTGCATGCGAAGGCCATGCTGTGAAGCTGCATTACTTGGCGTTTTGATTGTCACTTTTACTAGCCTCAGTCACCGGGGTGCAGTGAAAAGTCTTGTGTAATTTCCTTTGTCATAAAACTCCTATGCATTTACTTTTATTTGTTGCTGTAAAACGGCGCTAGAAAACAAATAAAAACTCCATATGGTTTATTGTGTTTTACATTCAATACGCAGCCGTAAATGTATGCGTTTTAATTTGAAAACATATATGAATGCATGAGGAGAGTTTTGCCTTACAGTGCGTGCCTCTGCTATTTTTTTTTTTTTTTTTTTTTGCCTTAATCTTGCATTTCAGTAGTAGTCAGCAGAAATTTATCTTACAAAATAGCTCGCCAAAGCGTGTGATGATCACGTTTTTGTGTTACCTCAGACTGCAATAAGGTATTGCCCTTATTTCTCTTGTAAAATTCAATTTTCAGAATCAAGTTACTGCATTGTACGGCAGTGAGAAACACATTCCTGTAAAACCTGTTACCCCCATCAGTATCCATTGGTCTTAGTGTTTCTCCTCTTCCAAAGAGCCTGGAGCATGACCTCTCCCTGACGTTTTGAGGTAAACAAGTCAAACCAAGGTTAAAACAGGGAGAGATGCAGTGTGAGATTCAGCGATGTTCCAACTCTCTTATGAAGAGGTTCTATAAAAGAATAGGCTGGCTGGCTAAAAGTGAGCATGAAAAATACCCCACCTCCACGTTGACCCATATCATCCATTATGTGCGGTGATTATGAGAACAGAACTGCCTTATGGGTAGCCACGGTTCCAGGAAACAATAGCTCACTGTCAGGCTGCATTTTAACCGTACGATGACCAGCTTTATTATGGTCTGATTATTGAACCATCACTGAATCCTCACCAGCCGTCTTTATACCGGCGGCTCCACTGAACTGTTCTATCAGTCCGCGACCTGCCTCAATTTATATTCAGATAAATGAACCTACAATTGCACCACACACACATTTTCAAGAGGTCAAGACCACAAAGGGGCCACCGACCGGCAAGGTTTGTAATGGATGTGGCGAGAAGATGATACTGGATCATTCACTGACTCCTTTTCCTCCCTCAAATAAATAAGAAAAGGGCTTGAAATAAACGACAGGTCTTTTCCTAAACTGCTTTATGTCACAGTGCTGCTAATGCATAATGCATTCATGCAAATGACAATGTTCAGCTTTCAGAAATAACAGGAGAACGTAAATCTTTGCCAAAATTAGTCTTTTAATGAAATTTCCATGAATGCAAATCCAGACCAGGTCTCTAATTCTGTCCAGGAATTAAAGTAAGTTGGTCAGGTTTATCTTAATAGCTGATCTCAGTCCAGTGGGGTTGGTATTAAGCCTGTCGGTGGCAGCACACCGCTCAACGCAATCACAGCTTTGCCCTCTCTAGCGTAGCTTACTCCAGTGACCAGTGCAGAATTAACATGTGCGTGTATGTGCTTGCACGCACATATACACACACACACATGCACACACAAATACACACGCCTCAGTGCATTCCAATATGATGTGTCTCCATTGATATTATGCAGGTAATTATATTGAGTTGATTATTAGGGAAGATTTGTCTGTGGAATTCCTTCTAAATATCTAAAATTGTGCAGCTTGTGGCATTCAGTGCAGATTCATGCCTGTATTCATCAGTATAGTGTCAATCACAAACATATAAATGAGCTAAAAGATGCCTATTTTATGCTTCAACTCTGTTTAAACTAGTTACAATTATTTTTATTTTTTAAACAGATATTAGTTGTTTTTTTTTTCTAAAAAAAAATGAAATGAAAACATTGTTAAGTTTCCCAACAATTAAGAGAGGAAATGTAATATTTAATTCACAACTCTATTTATGCAGTATATTAGTGCAATAATGAGCTGTGTGCATGTGTGTGTGCGTGTGTGTATGTGTGTGTGTGAGCCTGTGTGTGTGTGTATGTGTGTGTGTGTGTGTGTGTGCAAGGTGTTCTCTCACCATTACCTGACATATCACCTGACAGAAGTGGGGCCTTCGCAGGCAGACAGCACTTCATTATCAAGCCATTTGGATTAGAACAGATTAGGCTATTATATAGATATGTAGAAGCGACTAATGCTTCACTAATTAACACATCATTATGTTAAGCTCACAGCTTGTGGTCTATGATGGTGTGTGTGTATGAATGTGTGTGTATGTGTGAACGTGTGAGAGTGTGTGTGTGTGTGCGCTCACATGTGTATGTTTTGTCCCTTGTGTTAAATCCATCACAAGCACAGCATCTAAACGGGCTTTTTGTCCTTGTCCGTTGTTCACTTAAGTATATCATCATGGGTTCATATCATCTCATCCTTCACAGTGTGTTCAGTAAATGCAGCTGTCGCTCCCTCAGGTCAAATGGAGAGGATCTGTGTGCTGAAGTGAAGTGGCACCATTGTTAACCTTACAGGTCCATTGTGTGTTTGGCACATAGCTGCCGCTGTAGAGGAGAAACCACTGGTCCCTTCACTCTATTCCAGCACAGTCTGACTTGGGGTAACTGCCAATGATAACTAGTAATTACATCCATTTAAAATGTGCATTATTTTACCCCTGTGTTGAATAAACTAGTGAGGCAGAAAATTGTCCAGTTTTATCCTTTCCCTTATAAACACACATTTCGAAAGGAAGCACTTATATTTGACAGGTTTTATCCTTGGCTGGGGCTAAACATTCTGGAGGAGTTTTCATGTTAATTGTCACAGTGGCAGACTGACAGAGGAAGCCAGACAGACAAGGGACACACACATTCGCTCAGTCACAGTGAAGTACCCTAGGCCAAAATTAATCTCTCCAATTCACTGCATTGAATCTTACCCTTAGTCATTGAACTTTGATGGGGGATTCATCTTTTGAACTTAGACTAAGGCATTTTCACACAAAAAAAAATATTATTTTCACCAATCCACAAAGAGGACATGATTTCCTGGGTGGAAATACATTTGAATGAACATCCTCTGTCTATTCAGAGAGGGAACTTTCTCTTAATACCAGTCTGGCTCTGCCACTGTATGTGTGGACTCATTGTATGCATGTGGCACAAAGAGTGATAGGAGTCTTTAGAAAAGAGCGAAGCTCTCCACAGATTAGACTCCATTAGCATTTAAGGTACTGTCATAAATTCCTCCCAAAGTGGAGGGGAGAGGCAGGACAAATGAAGTAGGATTAATAGGGGCCCGGGCCTGACCGATAGTGGGGATTGGGAGACAGGGTCACCTTGGGATAGAGGGGCAGGGTGAGAGGAGTGCAACGGGAAGTGTAGAAGTGAGTAGAGGAGTGACGAGATGGACTTAGACGTACAAGACAGACATGAAATGTTCTGTATAGTTGAATGTTGATAAAAGAAGAATGAGCATGAAAGGTAAAAGGTGAGAGAGGAAGATACGGGCTGCGAGTGCACAGGAACAGAAAGAGAGTTAGTCAGGTCTGTGACCTTCCCTGCAGCTGACCTCCAGACAGGTAATGAGGTCAACCTAAGGAGACAGATAGCTACTGTCTGTCTGCGTCTGTGTGTGTGCATGTGTGTGTGCATGTGTGTGTGTGTGTGTGTGTGTGCGCGCGCGCGTGTGTGCATGTGTTTGTGTATGTGAGAGAGAGCGAGGGGGAGAGCGAGAGAGAGTCAGACTGAATAGTTTGTTTGGTCTGAAACCAAACTGAGTACTCTGAATATGCCTGCAAGAAACATTTTTTTTCTCCCACATGATGAGATGCAGTTTGTTCAAAGACAGTATAGAAACACTGGATTGGCTCCTGTTAGTACAGGGCCATCAGTCATTTTCTTTAAGTTGAAGACAGCGATGGTTAGAGGTAAGAACCTCCACCCAAATGTATTCCTCAATATAAAATATTATTCTTTCACTTGTTATACAGTGCTACTGTAAATAGAGTTGCTGACGTAGTGTTAGCAATGCTGAAATACATTGTGATACACACACACACACACACACACACACATACACCAGCCCAGATGCCAAGAAAAAATGACAGCATATGTTGAAATGTCACATTTTCAAAATTTGCGACGTAGTCTAAAGCGAGCGAAAAACATGTTAGCTGGTAGGTTGGATGGTGTCACAATCAACAGGACTTTGCTTCTGCAGACATTTTAGTGGATAACAAAGCTAACGAAGCAAACGAAAGCGGCTGAAGTGGCTAACGCTAGCAAACGTTAACAGTCACGTGACGCTGACGCAGGCTCCACCACACCGGCTATAAGTCTAAATGTTGATACGCAACATATTTCGTTAAGAAACGTTGATATTTCAACATATTTATTGGTTTGCAGAAACATAAAACCGCAACATTTTATTGTGGTGACTGGCCACCTCTTCTGCAGCTAGTTGGTAACCTTCCAGTCGAATTTTAATGTTTTATGGTTGCTAGTTTAGAGAGCAAACAGCAAAAATGAAATTCAGTTTAACTGCTCTGACTATAATATCTCTGCCAAAGTTTGATACTTTAAGAGGAAAAAGAGGGAACTGAGGAGAAAGAGAGAAGAAAGAGACACATGAAAATAAGGAAGGTGAGGGAGACTGGAGGAAGGTGGAGGACAGACAGAGAAAGAGAGACGAATCTAGAATTTAGTTACTTTTTTGGTTTGTTTCCAGTCAATTGATCATTTGTTTTTTTCTGTTTTATTTGTATGTGAAGCATGCACAGCGCTTAGTGGAATGACATTATATGCCCTTCAGACTGTGCAGTGCCCAAAGGCTTGATCCAAGCCTTCTGTATGGCGAGACATGTGGGTGCCACAGACGTGTTGTGCGTGTGCCCTGGCATTCATGTTTCTGGCACCTAAAATGAAAACTGTACACCTGAAAACTGAATAATCAGCCCTCTGCATTCACCAACAAGAGAAAATCCCACCTGAATCGGACAGTAGTTTTAGTTTTTCTTTGTGCAGTCAGTCCTAGACTGAGGAGTTGCTGTCAGCATTATTTCAGATATCGGGTGGTGTAAAACTCCAATGCACACAGTTATTCTGGATTGACCATGCACACTTCTTTACATCCATTATGTGTATTAGTTATTTTCTACTGGCTACATCAACAAAATGAAGTAACTGGTTCAGCGACTTCCTTAGCAACAGCAACACTGTATTACCAAAGCAGTTTGGTGTTAAAAGGAGTTTTTAAAGTCAGTGCAGTTTTTCATGCACACACCCCTCCCCGCTTGTCTGTCAGAATAAACAGCCAGTAATCATTTGTTTGTGAATAAAATGATGATTTGTGCTGTAGCCGTGCATGCACAATAACTAGAGCCCATGACATGAAAATCTCACTCCAGCCAGCTGGCAGCCCCGACAGTATAGTGACGGGTTACGTCTCCACAAAGAATCACAAAAAAAGAGTGTTTTAACAGCAACCCTTCATCATGGTCTAATTCTAATACAATGAAATTAAGCCAATTACTACACTACACTTACTGAGAGAAATTGTTTAAGGTAATAAATTTGACTCACTGGGGGGAGTCATTGTTCTACAAGACATTTCAGGTAAACTGTTTTTAATGCTGTTTAAGTGGTGGGTGTTCACTACTCTTTCAAATCAAATCAAGGCATTCTTTGAGCCATTATATTTCTAGTAAAAGACAAAAAAAAAAAAAAAAATCCACACTTTTCCGTTGCATCTGTTTAAACAAATCATTTCTGGCTGTGTGATAAAGCAAAAGCAGAGAAAAAAAAATTACAACTCAACAGGCAGCATTATGTGATTAGACACCACATGGTTAAAGTCTGCTGAATGTGTACCAATGTGTTGTTGTTTCACATGGATATGGCAGCAACAGAAAATGTTTTTTTTTTGTCGTGCAGGAAAGAAACCTCACTTTGACTGGATGCTGAATCACTGACTTGCAGCAGCCCTGTAACAAAGTTTCCCCTCCTCTGATCTGCAGCCTGAAGTTTGATTTGACTTTGAGCCAGCCAAGGAGGTGAGGGTGAATGTCTGCCTTTATGCAGCTTAACTCTCAACCCTTACAGTAGCAGGGACAAGGTGACTTACAGGTAATCTATAAGAATAAGGAGCCAGGCAGGCGCCCTGGGCTTTTATTAGATCTCCGATACTCCCCGGCCCCAACCTCAGTCCCAGCCTCGGCCCCAGATTGGCACTCGCTGGCTCCACCTAGAGAAAGGCTGTGTCGCAAATTACTCCAGACAGCCACTATGACATCCACCTGAAAATCACCTTTCCTTTAACAGAGGCCGCGGTGGCAGAGGATTGAAGATGTCAATGTCTCCTCCCATTCGCTCTTGGAGAAAGTGAGAGAGAGCGAGAGAGGGAGGGAAAGAGTAGAGGCATCTATCCGTCAGAGCTTAAGGAGTTTTCTAGCAGTACATTGACCTTGAGTGCTTGCCATTGATTTCCAGTAACGCCTCCCAAACAGCGTTCCGAACCCCGCCGAGCACTGCGGGACTCTGATTGGGAACAGATTTCCCAAATTCCGATAGCGTGCCACCTGCCCAGGATGATGGATAGTCCTCCTGTATCCCATCAATCCTCACCTGCTGCCGAGGAGGTGACACCTGGGCCAGATTTATCATCATATACGACATCAAGCCGACCAGCCAATCAGAGAGAGGCATACTAAACAGAGGCCCCTCCCCCCTGGAGGGTGCCATTATGTTTAGAAACAGATTTATTCCTGGGGAGAGGAGGAGGGAGAGGAAGGAAAGAGAAGAAAAGGACAGGATGAAGAGAGGGTTAAACTGAAAATGGCTGTGCAGACCAAGACAACCAACAGTGGATTGTTGTGTAATTCTTCTCAAAAGTGTCTGAATGGAGACAAAAGTTCTCAAAACTCTTAACACATCCTTATGCAACACAAATACATAGTAGTTTATTGGAAAACATGCACTCCATGATACATAGGAAGTCAATACTTCATTTTTCCACTATATTGCAATATATTTGCATGGTCAATGAATGGCTTTACACTGATATCAAAAAATAAATTATAATAAAGGCAGAAACGACAGCAAATTGTGACATGTAAGAATATTAACCATAGTCTTTTTCATGAGTCTCTATATTTTCCAGCATAAGGAACTCAACAATTCCATATATATATTTTTCAATATATTATAATATAAATCACCAAAACTAATTATTTTATTTATTTATTTATTTATTTATTTATTTATTGCATATGAAATATCAGTATTTTTTCTTTTAATTATTAATCAATGTTAGGCAGTGCAGTCTAGAAGAACTGTAATTTAATTAAATCTTTTCAACTAACAAATAAAACACTTAATAATTCAATATATCGACACTTCATATGTAAGAAAATATATTTTCCCTGCGTATCTGTCAGCAGAGTCACATTTGCATGCTAAGCATATACAGTATTTCACCCAGAGTGCATATGAAAATGTTTTGTGTGTGATACACACCCTCATCGCCTCGACTCAGTATCATTGTAGGCCCATGTGTTCATACAGTATGTATGTGACTCGCTGTATATATCACATGATGAAGCGATCTAATTTCCATCTCTCTCACAAACGATCATGGAGGCAGAAGAGGTAATCACAGGACCATGAATGCACTAATCTAATTAATATCCTCCTGTTCCTGCCACTGATTTTACGACTAGTTAAAAACCTTCTGCTACTTTTATAGCTATTAGAAGCCAAGTGTGAGCTATGTTTTACTTCAGTCTATTTTCCCTCTCCACCAACGGTTGGCCACCCTAAAAATTAATAGCCTTTAGGGGTTTGGAGTACAATGGACAGAGAGGCCAACTAGCCCTGGATGATTTGAACAAACCTCCAAAAGGCGATTCTAAAGGAGAGCGGGCAGTTGTCGCTTGAATCACAAAAGACACTGGAACTAAACAGTATATCTGGTCTTGTTCTGCCAGGAGTTTCCCCTCACCACTTTAACCCCCCCCCCACCACCCCACCCCTCTCTCTCCCCCCAAAACCCTTTCCTTGCCCTCTCCCTCTCTACACACCCCCTCCTCCACTTCCATCCTTCCCTGCCTCTCTCTTGGCGGAGCTACAGTGGTTTCTCAAAGGCTCACCAGGCACAGTGCTTTAGCCCTGTGTAATCCTGCCAACCCTATTTCATTAGCCACGCGGACTAAAGAGCTTAACGACACAGCCCCATCGCAGTAGAGAAAAAAAATCTACACAACACAAATTCCTCAGAATACATGGCCGCTCAGCCAATATTTCCTCTCTCTCTCCCCACTCCGTGCCATACCTCTCCCTCTGCCTCTCCATCTCCATCTTGCAAAGGAGCCCAGAATGGATTAGAGATGGCATCAATGGGATGAGACGTATTACCAATCGATTTGGAGAGAGCGTGGCATTGTTCTTCTGAGAGGAAAACTTCGGATCTGGCCAATGTGCCGATGCCAAACGCTGCTGATTTGGAGATGAAGTTGCATGGAAGAATGGGGCAAGAAGTCTCTCTCTCTCTCTCTCTCTCTCTCTCTCTCTCTCTCTCTCTCTCTCTCTCTCTCTCTCTCTCTCTCTCTCTCTCTCTCTCTCTCTCTCTCTCTCTGTCTTATTTCATCCACGACTCCAAACTACTGCTTGCCTTTAATCACTAAAGTCATTGAGGACTGTATTGTGGTTGTCTGCATTGTCTAGGAGAAACATGTTGGATATAAGAGGCTGTAAAGTAGCTTTGTACTGATCTGGGGAGAAAGGAGGATAAACAAGCAGATTGGGAGAAACCTGATCAGTGTTAATGGTGATGGTTGAGGCTTTCCTCTTTCACTGATGCCTTCTCTCTGACAGCCAAAAACACCATTCTACTGATTAGACAGCGCTCCAGCAGAAGAGAGAGAGAGAGAAGATAGAAGTTGATACAACCGCACTTTCCTTTCCTAAATACCTCTTCTCTCATTTTTGCTGTGTCCCTATATAAAATCTTCCAGAGCCTGTGTTTACTTGAAGCTACAATAATCAAACAAAAATCAGAAAAAAGAACCATTTAGACTCGGATGACAAATACAGGTTAAGTTGGAAGTTGGCAGGAAAAAGTACTGAAATCCTTTCTGTAAGTTAAAGTATGTAAGTATGTAAGTCTTGCTTTCAAAATGGTACTTCAGTATAAGACGTCAGTGTGGAAAAACTCCTTTAAGAGTCTTAACCTGTAAGAACTTGTTGTAGCTCTGACTGTGCAAAATATAGAGTTGACTATAGTTTCAACTCTAGCATCATATTTTATGTTTTGCTATGTTAAATTGAGTAATTACAGCATCAGATAAACATAGTGCAGTAAAACACATAAGGTTCCCCACTGAGATGCGGTGCAGCAAAGGTATAAAGTCACACAAAAAGGGAATACTCAAGTAACATGCCAGTGCCTAAAAATTGTAGAGATAGAGTACCTCAGTAAATGTAATTTACTTTCACCTCTATGACCATCTACAACCTCAACCATTAAATTAAATTATTATTCCACATTTCCAACCAATCGCCATCTAATTCATCCCTCAATAGCTTTAAGAATGTGAAACAAATGCCCAGGTCTTGATTCTGCCAACATCTGCTGAGCATTTTGTCACAGCAGAAGACAGGAGGGTGCAGGAGGGAGGACAGGGGCCGGGTCTGGTCTGGTTGTTGGTGAGGGCCCAGAGGATGCAGGGAGCCTGGGCCCGGGTCTGGTCAGGCTGTCAGCTAAGGGCACAGGGTGTCGGGGACGGGGGCAGAGGCTGCTGCCATAATTCTTCATGAGGGAGACAGTGACAGAGGAGCGGCAATACGAATGGCCTGTCAAAGGAAATGAGAACGAATAGTTCCTGCGCTCCATGGAAAGAGAACCCTTCAAGCATCAAGAGGCGGCTCTTTCAGAGGAGGTACCAGGATCCCGACTGCAGCAAGCGTGACCGCTAACTATTGCTACCTGGATGCCTGGGTCTTTTCCTCACCGCTAATCAGTGATGTAGCAGTGAATAAAAAGGTTGGAGGATGATGGAGATAATCAGATCATCACAAGAAAAGCATTCACAAAAGTAAACGATATTTTCAAGAAAACATTTTTCTCCGTTCTTTCTTTCTTTCTTTCTTTCTTTCTTTCTTTCTTTCTTTCTTTCTTCCATTAGTAAGTTTAATACAGCTTTCTATCACGTGAGCTATGAATTTTTAATTCAGCTTGAGCACACAGAATGCTCATTTCCCACAAATTAAAAGGAGTGTAAACTGAGCTGAGGTGGGTTTACCCAGAAGCCCCAAGTATATCATGATCAATTTCATCTAAATTAATTGGCCTATTTGTTTTATTTCGCCAGGCAGATTAATAGAGACCAAGTTCCTGTTTATTGTACATCCACCACCAAGTGAAAGATGAGAGGCCTCTAGATTGGGAGAGGGAACTCAGTCATCTCAATGCTCCGTTTTCTCTCTTCTTCCATTTCTTTCCATCTCCATTCTCTGTCCATCTTTTGCAATGGCTTTTTCTCACCCTGTTTTTTTTTTTTTTTACCTCTTCTCTCTCCTCCTCTCCACTACTCTTTCTGTCTCATCATTAGTGGCTGTCCCATGTTGAGGGGAGAGTAATCTGAACTACGTGTCCCAGGGGCCCATTCCTTTACTTCCTGCTGTAGGAATAAGCGGCCTATTGATTAGTTATCAGAGTGTAATTGGGCTGCGATCTCCCTTGCCCTCAGATATCCCCCAGATATATGACACCCCTGACAGGCTGAGAGGTGGATGGGGGGAGGGGAAGGAGGTGTATGTGTGTGTGTGGGTGTGGGGTGGAGGGGGGGTCCAGCTGCCTGCCTGCCAACACTTTACTCAACAAAATGTCTTCCTAACCACATAGATGCCAACTGCTGCCCACATCTCCCTTCCTGCAAAGGGATTTTCAACATCATGCCAAGGAAAGATTATTCAATCTTTCAAATTATACGGCCAGAGAGAGGTCCAGCAGGATTTTATGCTCGGTGTTAACTATGACTATGAGCACCCATTTTTTACCATTTTCTCATAGGAATAAACTCTGAAATTGTAATCAGAGTTTTAAAATGAAAATGGTGCGGCTTACTGAGAAAGAAACTTATATAAGCTCAGAGTAAGTACACCATTCGCATATGGATAATTGCCTGTGAGGGATTTCAATACAAATTGAGGCTCAGGAGGCGGATAAGCAACAGGAAGGGTGTCTCTGCTCCTGTGTAAGCATCCAAATCTACTGTGAGTGAGCAAAGAACCATGACTAACTCTTACTAAGTCTGTTTGTGCGTTTTTAGGAAGAGCTTAAAGATACTTTCCTCTCCACTCCATCTCTCTCCCTCTGCAGGGCTGTCATAACCGTCTTTTTTCCCCCCAAAAAAAATTATGAGTCGCTCTCAGGATCTTTTCTTTTAGTCACAGCCAGAAATGTATTTTCTTGCTCTCCAAGAGCTCCCACACTTACCACTCATCTTCAGTGAGGTGTTAATTGTGCGAGTTTGTGAGCTTGATCAAAGTGTGCAGAGAGGAGATGAAGTGGAGCCGTGTCCCTGGTGAGTTTCCCCAGACAGACACAACATGTCAAACCCTCCATTTAGCAGCCAGATTAACGCCGATCCCAGCCCTCCCCCTGCTCCCTTGCTCTCCCTCAAAACCACATCTGATAAAGATCTCATTTCCACACTCAATATTGCCATAATCAAACGTCCACTCATTACATCCGGCCTGTTCATCATCCCACCTTCACTCATCCCTCTGTCTAGTGGCGATCAGAGCGCCTCAGTGTCTTTTCCTCCTTACTCCTCCCTCGCTCTCCTCCATAAAAGTGAATATCCCAGTGGAAGTGCATTTGTCTTATGGTGTTAATAGGATATATCTAGTGGGGATATGAGGGATTGTTGTATGAGGTCATGCTGTCCTGTGGGCTGTATTGTCTCTACATCCTCCTCCCTGACAGAGTGCAGAACAAAGCAGAAAGATGTGACTTTAGTAGGCCTGCTCTCTCTCACACACACACACACACCTCCGCTCACTAGGAGCTATGGGGGAATGATTCTCCAATATCTGAAGAACAGATGAGGGGATTATCACAGGGAGGTACGAATTAATATTTATGTTTATCTACAATAGTCTTAAATCACCCTGCGAGCGGAGGTGTTTATATTTGCATCTTTCTTTTGGCTGAATCTCTCCACAGGGAAGAGTGAGGAGAGCATGCATGGAGAACTTGTGAATTCAGAGAAGTTGTAGCATGGGATGCCGACTGTTGTATTTTGATCTGTCGGGCAGTAACAACCCACTCTCCTCCAAGACCGTCCTGTGACCTCCACAGAGTACAGGTTGACTGCCTGCAGCCTCTGCAGCCTACTGGAAAAGCCCAGGCTGCATACAAAAAACCCTTTGTCTGTGTCTCTGCATACAACCTGTATTAACCACAGGAGCCTGTTCTTACATCAAGTCTGTGGTTCTTCTTATGTAACGTAATTTACCATAATTTTGTATGACGTTCTGTGAATGAACTGAAACAGGTGGCAGAGCTCACATGATTGAAACAGGCAGTAGTCTGACACTGAAATAATGTGGTGGAGCGTAATGATGTTGAAGTCACAGTGACAAACTGGTTGACTGTATGCATTTACGCTCAACTATGACGACCCTGGTTTGAGTCCCAACTCGTGTAAATAAGTCTTATCTGTGTTAATCCCTCAAGATGATACTGATTTGTAATGTGATCATACACATTCAAAGGTCAGATTCTGAAATGATTAATACTACCTGTTTTGATTATGGCAATTATAAATGAATAAACTGTTTTGTTTTGTTTTGTTGTTGTTTGCTTTGTTTTTGATGAATTAACCATGACCAAAAGCTTTCGCAAACCTTAATGTTATTGTTCAGGTTGACTAAATCTAACCCTACCCTTAAGTCTTACCTTAATAAAAACTGTTATAGCTGCCTAAGCTTATCAAAGCCTAAAAATAATCACATTTGTGTCATTTACATATATTTAATTGAAGTAATGTTATGGATTTTGGCAGGTGCACAGTGATAGGGTGTAGTACAAATAAAAGTGCATAACTTTTCATAAAATATGATACAACTGAGCGGCCATCTCAGCAGTGGTGTGTATCTCTGCACACTCAAGAGGAGTTTATCAGGAGGGACCAGCATACATGTTTTTTTGGGGTTTTTTTTTTTTGGTTTGTTTGTTTTTTGGGTTTTTTTTGTGTGTGTTTCGGTGTGTGTGTTTTTGCATGGATACAGAGAGATAAATCAGCGCAGCAGATGTTATATAACTGTTCAGTACGGGATGATGGTGATGCTGACGATGAGGAGGAGGAGGAGCAGGAAGGATTCCTTAGCGCCTCCCCTCTGTATGATGGCACAGTTAGACTCTGACTAATGGGGGATCTCCTTATGTATATGAGTCACATTAATAACAGCACAGAGTGGACACTGTGGACATTAATAACAGTGTACAGTTGCAGAAAGCATATAGCACAGTACATATACCAGCCACATCAATAACAACTCACAGCCTCCAGCTGCAACATGAATCATCATGCCAGTAGGTACACAAGGAGTCACACACACAAACACAGTGTGCATATTATACACCGAAAAATATGAAATCATAGGCATTAAGTGTGAAAAGCTAAAAATGTACACAATGCATATCCACGTGCTTCTCCTCCATTTAGGATGAGAATTATAAATACCAGCACTGTAGCTATGGGGGAAGGCAAATACCTTGCATACCTTGTATACTATGTGCTGTTTTGGGAGTAGTGACCTGCTCCTCCACATGCTGGGTGATGCACGGTGGGGCTAGCTAATGAGGCCAATGATGTAGCAGTGTGTGTCTAATGACAGACGATGAGCTCAGGTCCTATAGGATTCACACTGTGTCTGTGTCTGTGTCTGTGTGTCTGTGTGTCTGTGTGTGTGTGTACTTGTAAATGTTACATAGTGAGGACCAGAATGCATTTTTAACCAACAGAGTGTTGTTTGGGAAGTGAGGAGATTTTGGCCTGTCCTCACAACTACAAAAGGCAAATTCAGGCTTATTGATTAATTTAAGGTGAGGGTTAAGATTACAATTAAGTTTAAAGGGTTTAAGGGTTTGGGTTAGGCATGCCTTAGTTATGGTTAAGATTAGGGAAAAGCTGTAGAAGGCTGATAGAAAGATAAAAAAAAAAAAAGACAAGATTGTGTGTGTGTGTGTGTGTGTGTGTGTGCTGATTCTATGTGTGTGTGTGCATACATTTGTGTATGTATAATTGTGTGAGGGAATCTGGGATGTTGAATTTACAGTTTCCACTCTACAATGCATAAGGGAAAATCTATAAATCATTAATTCACAGATTGTACTGACACGTGAATGACCCAAACTCATCAACATGTTGCCTGCTGTTGCACTGTTTACAACAAACATCACAGTGTAAACTAGCTATGCAGCTTTTTTAAGTACAATAGCGGTGCATCTGATGCTGCACGGAGACAGAAAGCAGATGAGACCACTCAGACGATGCTGGTGATGTCTACCTGCTGCGAGAGACAATAACCAGATGTGAAGAGGAGAGTCGAGACATGCGAGTCTGCTCAGTGTGGCCAATTACCAGGTTGAAGCATCCGTCTGGCAGACATACAGGAGACACTGTGTGTCACAATCTTGTTTTCTAATCAAGTGCAACAAATTTTCAAGTGACACATTTGAGCCACAAACTAATACTTTCTAAATACTCTGCGGTGGTGTTTTACTCTATGTAATTTCGTTGCATTTTTGTCTTAGCCTTTGGTCTTCATGCTCCAGTGGTCTGATTGACTGTTGTGGCCTGAACTACACTGTCATCATTGTTGAGTTCAACCAGCAGAACAGGATCATAGAAAAAACAGTGCAGCTTCATCCTCTCACATCGACTTATCACTGGTAAGTTCTTGTCCTCTCTCTCTCTCAGGGCACACTAATTATTGTCCCACTTTGTGTGTGCATGTGTGGGCATGTGTGTGTGAGTGTGTGTGTGTGTGTGTGTGAGAGAGAGAGAGAGAGAGAGAGAGAGAGAGAGAGAGAGAGGTAATGATCAAACTCACACTTGTTGAGGACCTGTGTCTCCATCTCCAGATACACTGTAAACAGAGATTGCTCAAACTCAGACCCACTCAAACCTGCCCGCTTTCTGAGCGGATAAATGAACAGGGTTGAGGGTTGTGAAGGTCTCACTGAAGCAGGATTAGGACACACTGAAACACTGAAATGACACAGGAGCAAGACACAGAGGCAGAGGAGGAGAGAGCAGGAGAGAGACTAGGCCCGCTCCCTCAAATATGGCACTTTGCAAATATGGCACTTTGTTTCTGTGAAGTGGAAGCTTATTATCTTAATATGCATTCTTTTATTCCCTTCATAAAACACTGGCAGAGAAAAGCATGTTACTGTTCTTCATGCTCCTTCTTGTAATAGCTTCTCACAGCTCCTCATTCTATTACAGAAGATACAACAGTTAGTTAAGACCCCACGAAACATTTCATTTTCTGTCCTGCTAATTAAATGTGTCTCAGATGAGCCCATTGAAACACTAGTCTGGTCGTACCCCATTTGGAGCGCCACCAGGGTTTAATATATGGCATTAAACAGGGATTGAGAATGAATACGAAGCCAACCTCCCATTGGGAATGTAATGAATGATTATAATGCATAATCTTGGTAATGCAGGAATCCGGTTTAGTCTCTGTCATTTTATTTAAGTTACTGTCTGTTAAATATGGTAATGTGCATGGCTATTTTTGGCACACTTAAGATTTTGAATTCTATGAGGGGTTATAAAATACACGTCTTGCAGATACACCAAGTAAGATTTAATGAGAGTTATCTCACCGCAGCCCTACATTTTCTTTCTTTGGCAAATCAGTTTGGATTGATACAGTTTTATACAGCATCGAAATCATGTCATGTTTTTTGCACTACTGCATTTGTCTGAATTACATTGCATTTTTTGCACACTACAAGCCAAGTGACTCTAACAATAGATGAGATTAAATAAATCCATAAGTAATACCTCCTACCTCTATTGCATTTACCTATTGCAAAGAAAAAATGTTTATGCTATCAGGTTAACAAAGCAAGTAACATGCGCATGTAATAAGTGTGTATGTGTGTATGTGTATGTGTGTGTGTGTGTGTGTGTGTGTGTGTAACTTTGGGAAAACCCCAGAGGGAAACACGCTTAAAATAAAAGTCATGTCTAATTGTGACGTGGCACATAAGTCATACTGTAATGAGGATGTGTTTAATAGATGTAATAATTAGTAAAGTCACAGTACCAGTAAATCACAGGGAAGTCCTGGAACACTGGTTATCCTTTACCCAGGATGCATCAGTGTTCTCCTGGGGTGAACTCTGAAAGGTCAGACAGCTGTCTCATTAACACACACTGGGCTTCACATGTACAGACTGGACTATTAACATAAAGCAGAGCTATACTCTATATACATGAGGCGAGAGTGATGAGTAGGTGGATTTTTTTTTCACTCTCAACTGAATTAACTGAGCTCTGAGTTCAATACTGACAACATATGATACTACATATTAGTTTCATGTATTAGTTTGATGCATTTGAAGGTTTGTTTTGGTATATCAAACTTACAGAAAACCTCATCTGAATTTTGAATTGCCATTAAATAAGTTGGATTTGATTTTCTTTCTTTTGCACACGTCAAGAATCTGTTGTTTTGCCACGTGTTCATGAATCTGAAAGAATTTTTTCAAATGATTTCTACTGATCTGGTTTGGCCAAAGTTTATTGCACAGTAAGAAAGGCATGCACTTTTTATTTTAACATATTTATAGGTATATCTTATAACACCAATGGACTCAACTTTCTTTTGTACTAACACTGTGTGAGTGTGCCAACTCCTGCAGTATAAGCTCACACTCTGGTACATGCCTAAGTGCACCCCTCTGTAGTGTTAAAAAAAAAAAAAAAAAAAAAAAATTACATCCCGATATAATAAAGACAGTAGTACACTTCATGGCAGTGAGCTGCCTACATGAAACTCCAGAGGGAGACAGAATAAGGTGCATACAGGACTATTAGCCCTCAGTAACACAGCTGATGCATCGGGTCTGGACTCTGCTTGTTAACCCTTGAGAGCCCCGGGCCGATAAATCCTGCTTTGAGAGAGCTGGCAAAATCCAGTGTGCTCAGAGCTCACACAGCAGGTAGCATCGACTGCTGAATCAACTGTGGATCTGTGTGTTCACACATCCGACTTCATAACTGCTCTGTGTGTTTGACAGCCATAAAATGTGTGTAAATATAAATGTTGAGGTTGAACCAAAATTAGTAGTGGTTTATGATAAATTAAGGCATACAGGTAACACTTAAAACAGAACAGACCCAGGCATGGAACCAAAAAATTTTGAATTGACTGGTATTGTGCTGTTTTTATTGCACCATTATATTTCATATGCAATAAAATCTGTTCTATTTCTGCTGCTATCAATTATGCCAGAATTTTATTGTAATTAAATTGAAGTGCAGGACAAGAAATAGCATCATTGCAGTGGTTGACAGACCTAAAAAGACTGAATCAAACATAATGTCACCTCTCTGTCTCCAGTGGAAATTATTTACTGTTTTACAGTTCTTTTCCTCTCTTTTAATACCAGCCTGAATATACATTGCAACAGTAACAACATAGTATAGCGTCAGATGGGACACCTCATCTCTTTAATATTTATTCAAAGCATCAGAGGGGCCTCTGTTGTGTGTTCTAATGAATAAAACACTATGTTTATCCTTCCTGTTTAACGTTAAGTCCCCATGAACAGTCACAGGGACCAAGAGAATATTTACTTGTGTTGGGACACCAGGGAGTTGGATTATCTGCTGGCGGCTTTGTAGTTTTCTGAAGCTTCCCCGTGTGACATGTTCCAGGGAGAGCGCTCTTATTTACTCTCCAGTCCTCTGTGTATAGCCCTCCTTATTGTTTGTTCTTATGTGCCACCACTCCTGAGGAATGTGCTCCAGGAAAGAGAGAGAGAGAGAGAGAGAGAGAGAGAGAGAGAGAGAGAGAGAGAGAGAGAGAGAGAGAGAGAGAGAGAGAGAGAGAGAGAGGTTGGGAAGAGGTTGAATGAGGTTGGGACTATAGACTTCAGTAGGACACAGATGAAGGTGTTATAAAAAGGATTTCATTTCATGTTGAGTAGTGCTTGCACTTAATTATTATATTGAATATCTGCCTGTAGTGGGTGGTCACACTTTGCTCCTATAACCCCTGCCTCACCACCTGGATTTTTTTTTTTTTAAATAGACTTAGAATGATTAAAAAATATATTTTTCTAGTTTGGAGAAATTGCACAATTGCACAAGTGGTGTTTCCTTGTACTGAGTAATTGTGGTGTTAAAATAGTCTATGTGCCATGTTGTTTAACAATCTTTATATCCACGCATAAGATTAAGAGAGATCAGAGGAGGCCTACACAGCGGACAAGATATGGCAAATCAATAGAAATAATTTCTCCATAGCAGAAAGACATTTTCGACCCACGAGAATGACTGCGGGCACGCACAACCCCTTTCAATATCTGAAGTATTGTTTTACACCGAAAGGTGGCGATATTGGGTTTCCAAAAAAATACCATTCAACCAGACCCATGCGTTCACCTTTACAAATATGTTCACCTCCCTCAGAGTGATCAGATATATCTGTGATATCGCGACTATCTGTGTGATATATTGGCTATTGGGACACTATATATTTCTCGCTGTCAACACAAGTCATTAAAATGCATTTAGAAGTTTTAGATGGGTTAATGAAATCTGTTTTGTCTGAGAACAATTTCTGAAATCAGTTGAACTCCGGGATTATTAATAAGTAGCCTATGCTCTAGACTAATAAATGGACAGTTTATATCAGCAAACTAACAAAGAAAATCTGGACCAACCACCAAACAACAGAGCGCATACAGGAGGCCCATAAACTGACAACTCGGACTCCATAATTCAGTCGAAGTATTTTTTTTTTTTATCATTGTGCTATAAATTAATTATGAAAAAGAGTCTTAAACAAACCAAATTGATGAGGTAAAAAGAAAGAGGCGCATATTTACCAGGTAACATCTTTTTTGAACTCCCCGGAAAATGTGTGCGTGGGAGGTTCTTCTTCCTCTTCTTCTTTTTCTTCTTCTATTCTTTTCTTTTCTTTCCTCCTCCTTGCAACGTGACGAGAGCATGAATACTGAATCTCATGTGTCAATCTGCTGATGGGCTTGGACAGTTCAGAAAACTTTGGTTTCTATACTATTATGCTAATTACGTCCCCAGGCCGGTCTGCTCATTGGCTGCGAGTCTCAGTCAATTTCATATTTCAGTTCTGACGTCAGGACGCCTATAAAACTCAGCAATGCTTTTTAACTCGTCGGCTGACTGATCCCTTAGAAAAAAAATCTATCAATCCTTGGGTGGAGTGTTTTTTTTTTCCATTCTCTACAAGGCAACTATTTGCCCGGGACACGTACGTGAACCTCCTCAATTTGGCGCACTAATCCTAAAAGGAGCCATGAAGTGTTAAATGGTAGAAACAGAGAGAGCGTCGCTCAGACACCCGCACGCTGGGAGAGAGGGAGGAAACAGCGCTGCTCCAATGCGTCTGTGCAACACAGACTGAAGAAAAAAAAAACTTATCGACTCACAAATCCAAAACCTGCGCTGCGCAATTAGCCCTAGAAAATCCACTTTTTCCTTCGGTTTTGAAGAAAATAAATAAAGAAATCAAGCTGGCTCAGTGCGTGTCTCAGCAGCCCACTTTGACAGGTGCTCCTCACCCCCTTTGGAGGACTGTCAACAGCAAGAGGATGGCATCAGAGCTGGCAATGAGCAACTCCGACCTGCCCACCAGTCCCCTGGCCATGGAATATGTTAATGACTTCGATCTGATGAAGTTTGAAGTGAAAAAGGAGCCGGTGGAGCCCGATCGCAGCATCAGCCAGTGCAGCCGCCTGATCGCCGGGGGATCCCTATCTTCCACCCCGATGAGCACGCCTTGCAGCTCAGTTCCCCCCTCTCCAAGCTTCTCGGCGCCCAGTCCGGGATCGGGGAGCGAACAGAAGGCGCACTTGGAGGATTTCTACTGGATGACCGGGTACCAACAGCAGTTGAACCCCGAGGCTCTGGGCTTTAGCCCGGAGGACGCAGTAGAGGCGCTGATCAGCAGTAGTCACCAGCTCCAGACCTTCGATGGCTATGCCAGAGGGCAGCAGTTCGGTGGCGCAGCCGGGGCAGGAGGCGCTATGGCCGGAGAGGAGATGGGATCAGCGGCCGCCGTGGTGTCCGCGGTTATCGCTGCAGCCGCAGCTCAGAACGGGGGTCCCCACCACCACCACCACCATCACCACCACCACCACGCAGGGGGACACCACCCCTCCTCCGGGTCTCAGTCCAGCGGCAGCTCGGGGGGAAACCACCAGCATATGCGCTTGGATGAGCGGTTCTCGGACGAGCAGCTGGTGACCATGTCGGTGCGGGAGTTGAACCGGCAGCTCCGGGGGGTCAGCAAGGAAGAGGTGATCCGTCTGAAACAGAAGAGGAGGACGCTAAAGAACAGAGGCTATGCCCAGTCCTGCCGGTACAAGCGGGTCCAGCAGCGGCACGTCCTGGAGGGAGAGAAGACCCAGCTGATTCAGCAGGTGGACCACCTCAAGCAGGAGATCTCCAGGCTGGCCAGGGAGAGGGACGCCTACAAGGAGAAATACGAGAAGCTCATCAGCACCGGCTTCAGAGAAAACGGAGGATCCAGCAGCGACAACAACCCCTCATCTCCGGAGTTTTTCATGTGAGTCTCGGCGTCGAAAAGTTTTAATAGTGACCTCCACACAAAACAAACAAAAAACAAACAAACAAAAAACTTTTCATTTGTGCGCAACCACAAACAAAAACACGTTGTGCGTAGTTGTGAAGCTGTGTTTTGTTAAAGATGCGTGTTAGTTGAGGACATAAAAAAGTTATTCTCCCTTTTCTGTATTTCAAAATTATTTTGTTTTATTGTGAGATCGGAGTTTTATTAAGTATGTTCCCTATCCACGTTTAAAGGATGAATAAATAGGCCTGTGTAGAGGACTCTGAATAACAGCTCGGTCTCGAAGATGATTTTGAAGCATTTCTATGTCCAATTCGTGATGTTTGTCTTAAACTTTCTGCATAAAATTGCTGAAATTCCTGAAGACCTTGTAACATAGTATGCAAAGGTCCGCTGTTGTAGCCCTCATTCTGCGCCTCGTCCATCCTTTTTCTGTTTACCTAAATTTGTTTTGTGAAATTAAACTATCCTCAGGCAAATTAGCTTTAATTTGATGTCAGTTTTTTTGTTCTAAGTTTACTTATTTTGATATGAATTATCTCATTTTCATATCATCCATCCTATTTGTCTTTTGATAAATATCCAAACTCAGTTACACCAAAAGTTTGGAAATTTGATGTCTAATAGACTGTACCTGTTATGTAAACCCATGCATGCTGGTCATGTGCGGATTGTTTTTCAAGCTGTTGTTTTTTGTGAACTTGTGTCTAATGACTGTATTATATCATGACATCTATAACTACACTGTTCAACCTCATGCCTTTTTTTTGGGATTTATTTGTGTGAACAAGATCACTCACCCGTCACTTCGCCATCATGAAAGCTCACCTCTAACATGGACCCTCATTGAACATTTTATGGGCTACCTTTGGATATGAAAAACTGAAATTATGGGACTTTGTATTGAATATTGATTTATATCGACAGACAGTATCTTCCCACGAGGAACAGCGTCGGCTTATTTACTAGAAACTAATGAAATACTCATCAAATATCATTTTACATGCCGAACGCATGAATAGATTATTGCAATCAACAAGTGGGGGTGAAGAGAAAAGGGCTTTAAACAAAACACAAACAAATGATCTTATAAGCCCAGCATGCATGCCCTGAAATAAGTGAGAAACTAGACTCCTCAGGCTTTTTCACTCACAAAATGCTGTAACAACTGATCTCTTCTTTCAGGAATTCATTTCGTTTTAAATGTATTTTCCTTTTATTTGAGGAACACAATTAAGTTTACCCCAAACCCTATGGGTCTTATTCGGAAAATAAACTGTGAACTGTTTCGAAATGGAAATATAATGCTCTCCCGGTGTTGCAAAATTAAGCATCATGCAGTTATGTACGTTTTTTGTGATGCCCTGGATTTCTGTCTACTAAAATGTATTGTCTGGACAATACACTCAACCACTGACAGACATCGTGTTCACTAATCAAAATGGAATATAATGAATATACCATTCATCAATAAATCTTCATGAATGGAAACGAATATATTCTCCTGAAAATGTTTATTTTTTGTTTACTTTAGTTTTGCATGTATGTGTGAGACACTGTGCCTGTGAGGCGACACACACATTTAGACACGCATTTTCCCAGTCGATTTATAATTCCAAACAGAAGAATTGAGGGCAAATTAAATCTGTAATTGTAATGACATGAACGTGGTTTGGTTTTGACTGAGGCGCGCTGCAATTGTTGTGCACGAGACGCGTAATTACGCCAGCTCCAAATTGTAATCCAGCTTAGATGTCAGGATTATTTGATATAATTTTGTTTTGGCATAATTTGTGTTTAACCATGCCTTGTTATTTTGTGACAAGTCGGCGAATTAATTCGAAGTGACTCTGTTTTAATAGCCTTTTGGCTCTCGTAGAAATAAAGCTGCGTGACCGGTGTCACCTGTTGCGTAATTTCACATCATGCATTCTCTTAAATAAAATAAAATAAAATAAAAACGCCGAATAAAAGTCAGGTTAAATTTCTAATATTTTTTAGTGTTGAAGTGGGGCCTAAGTCTCATGCTGCAGGTCTCATACTGAAAAAAGTTGAGTTAATCATTGATTTGAGAGCAAACTTGTACTTTTTACTCGGAGGCTGTTGGTTTGTTGAATCCTCTCTGCTCTAAGTTTCATTTGAAAGCGACACACCTCAGATGTTTACAGGACAATAATCACAACCTTCGTTTTCTCGGCAACGTGACGCAGAAATATAATTGCTCGCAAAATTACGCCACATTTGTACTTTCTACAACAAATTTCGTCGAGATTGAATCTATTATTGGTTTTATGCGGCCCAACATTTTAAGAAGTGTGGCGAATGATACTTAGACCTTGTTATTGCGTAATGCATAGTTTGACAGAACGATCCTAAATGTCTCTCATATTCTTGGTGACAGGCGAGGTTCTGAGAATGAACCCACCACTTTCGCTTCAGTCAAAAGATGATTGAATATTTGAATTCTGACTTCAAGTGCTGATAAAATATCTGTGATTCCAGAAATTTACAGGACGCACTCGAATGAAATTGGGACCTCTCGCGATAGACAGCAGCAGTAGTTCATCACCTGCCTCAGTTCTGAGCCTGAACCTGGCCCACAGTGTTTCACCTTCATGAAGTCTCCTTGCTGCTCCATGCCTTTGTTGTTAAATTCAGTGAAATAAAGCTTAGTTTAATGTATGGCTAAGATAAGATATTCACATGGTCTCAGCTTGTCCCATACAAGGTCACTGCCACAATGCATGCTGTTGGAGATCTGTGTGTGTGTGTGTGTGTGTGTGTGTGTAGGAGGGATATTATCTGTTTCCATAAGGACCTTTGACAGTCTGAAATCTGAATGCTTGCAATGTGCAGTCTGTGGTCTGTGTGTCCACCCCCTTGAGAAAGACGCAGGTTCGTCTACATGAGGGTGCAGCCTAATGGCTGAAAAGTTTTAAAATGCACCACAGTGATGAACTCGACGGAGGCAGAGATGAAAACTGACCAATACTGCACCAGACTCTGTGTATCTCATCTGTAAAACGAGGTTAAGCACACCAAGTCACCTGGCCCATCGTGACTCCCATGAAAGCTCAGAGTTGGGGGGCAAGATGGGATAGCATGATCCTCCTCTGCCTGAAGGAATGATTTTCTCTGTGATTAAAAGTGAGTGAGAGAGAGTGACAGAGAGAGAGAGAGAGAGAGAGAGAGAGAGGGAGAGGGAGAGGGAGAGATGCTGGCTGGCTTCCTGCCTCCTTTAAGATGATAAACGATCAGAGATGCGTCCTAGCTGAGAGGAGAGGGCCTTTTAGTGAGCATGTGTCCACTAATTTATGGCTCTCCTATCTGATTAGGTCAATATAGTGTGCTATTTAATTACATTTGTGTTATAACCTAGAACTGGAGATGCTATACTTCTTTCACGGCACCTCTTCCCTCTGTGCGGCAGACAGTTGAGTTTTCTGTGGGAGTCTCAGGATTTTGGTTCAGGAGGAGGGACACTGTTACTCAGAGGTTGCTTGCACGGTGAAGGTGCTGTGAATTCATAATGTGAGAGACAGCAGGTCTGTTTTGTCTCAAGGTTCATAGGTTTCCAGCATTTATGACCCATTTTGTTAAATTATTCAACGCATGACCTGCTAAAAGTGGAAAATGCTGATCATCATAAGGGTGTGGAAACTGTGCTCATGCGTGCACTTGTGTTTGTGTGTATGTGTGTGTGTGTGTGTGTGTGTGTGTGTGTGTGTGTGTGTGTGTTTTGACTGCCAGACACACCAAGGGGCAGGAGGATACAGTGGCACTGATTCATTTCCTGTGTTGAAGGAGGACAGAATGCACAGGAAACAACATTTCAGCACTTCCTCCTCATATCTCAGCGCTATAACAGATGCACCGTCTCTCTCTCTCTCTCTCTCTCTCTCTCTCTTCCTTACACACTCTAGGTCTTCTTCTCTTTCGTGCACAGGAGACAGATGCATGTACACAGAAACACACACACACACACAGACACAGAGAGGGAGAGAGAGAGAGAAAGAGAGAGAGAGACACACCACATCATATGAGAATTAATCTCATCAGTAAGAACTGTAATTCTATTGTGCAACCCAGTATATTGACTTCTGCATTGTGATCATTTGCTGTATGTCCAATGATGAGGTAATTACAGATAATGTAGTTGTCTGCTGTCACAATATTGGACTTTCTCTTTCAGGTCAACTATGGGAAATCACTTTGAAATTTATCCATATTGGCATTTGAATCATCATCATCTACTTCACTTTGGAGCCTTGAAATTAATAGGACAAAGGATGTGTGCATCGTTGTGTGTGTGTGTGTGTGTGTGTGTGTGTGTGTGTGTGTTTGTCTGTGTGCACAATAGCCATCCAGTCATGTGTCTTTTATTTGACCTTGTGGTGAAAAGGTGTTCATGTTTTCCACTTTAACTGTATTAGATCTATAGGAACGATTCATTTGATCTTGACATTGTCACGGCTGTTTGCTTTTTTCATGTCTGTTGGACCGAATTTACAGCAAAATTTTTTTTCAAACAACAAAGGAGAAATATGGTCAAGACAGGAGAGGAAAAATACAGTTTCCATCATTTTCTGAGCTTGTATTAACTTTCTAATGCACATCTTCATTTAACAATAACTAGCGAAAGTTAAAGTTGTTCTCACAGTTTTTCTTTTTGTATTCAACTCATGCCAGAAAGTGTTTTTTGAATCCTGCTCAGAGTATACCCTGGAAATGTTTATCTCCAAATACACTACCTGGAAAAAACTACCTAATGTTGTCAGTGTCTTAAAAATATAGAGAATCCCCTCATTGTTAAAATTTTATCCCAAAACGTAAAACTTAAAAAAATATCTTTCTTTGACAACAAATATTTTGTAACCATAGGTGGCTTAAATTGTGGATTTGTCTTTTTGGAACAAAACAGCTGCTTCTATTCATGTTTTTTTTTTTTTTTTTTTTTTTTTTTCACGCTGCTCCGTCTCAAACCTACTGACTCCCCTTTCCTCCGCCATCACGACTCTCGAAAGGGTTAAAAACATATTCACATTCAAAAGAGGAAACAATTTCAATCTCTTCCACTCAATCCGCATCTGCATCTCTCCACACGATAAACATTTACATTTAAAGTGATTTAAATCAGCTGCGTTTATGTTCCTCTGTAGTCTGTCCATCATCCGGCAAAGCCAGAGCTTCTCTCTCTCTCTCTCTCTCTCTCTCTCTCTCTCTCTCTCTCTCTCTCTCTCTCTCTCTCACAGTGTCCTGAGTTATGTGTCATTTATTTGAAAACCCAATAATTTAACATGTCCCTTCCTGTCATGGGTGTGCATGTGGTAAGAATGCAGTATCTCTACAGGGTCGTGCTACTGCCTCTGTGTGTATCTTATTGGCTTTACATGGCCATTTGTTCCAGCAAATGGAAGCATGGGGAGAAAGGAGGTAATGTGATTGTCCAAATCAAATGCTATTACAAAGTCTTATGTGTAATTGAGATTACTGAAAATACGCAGCTGTAAAAGAATGTGCACAGCCACGTGTGATGCGTTTCTCATGTTTTGTATATGTTGTAGGGGGAGACAAAATCTGAATTTGCATTTTCCCTTTAAAAAAAAAAAATACTCTCTTCAGAATGCATAACTAAAGGGCAATAGATGAAAGCTAATTATGATTTAATTATAACTGATCACAATATTCTGACTCACAGATAAACATAGCTGGGGCTGTGTTGATGTTTTGCACAGTGTTTTCAACAGTGAGTTGAGTTGCAGGGCACAGAGTCAGCGAAGTGGTGTGTTTTGGACTGCAGTGAAAAGTGGGGGTGTATTTGAAAACTGAGAGCATTATGCGACTCTGTGTGTTTGTGTGTGTGTGTGTGTGTGTGTGCGTGCGCGCATGTGTTTGCCACGTGCGAGCCTGCGCGTGCACGGGTTTGTGTTATGCAGGGTGGAGTTGGAGCTGAGCCCGACCCCTGTGTGTTTTACCTGCATCTCAATGAAGCTAGAGAGGTGATTTACCCTTCCACTGCAGTCAGCCTCTCTCTCTCTCTCTCTCTCTCTCTCTCTCTCTCTCTCTCTCTCTCTCTCTCTCTCTCTCTCTCTCTCCCTCTCTCTCTTTCTCGCCCCCTCCCAGCCAGTCAAACAGACATTGATCTCTTTGCCAGGCAAGGTGACCCACAGTGTTGTTCAGCTCTTCCAAAGTCTCTCCTCTCCCTTTCATTTGTACCTGGGAAAGGCCTTGACCCCGCACACTGCTGCCATGTAGCAGCCGTCCCTCCTCTCTGCACGTGGGCCTCACTTCCTCTGGAAGCCTGGTCTCCCAAGCTGTCCCAGCAGTGTGTGTGTGTGTGTGTGTGCGTGTGTGTGTGCAAGCACATATGTGTGCCTGCATGTATGTGCCACCTTGTTTGAGTTCACGAGAGCGCATATAGACACGTGGGTGAGTATTGTGTGTGTGAATCTGCATGCATGACTGTGTGTGTACGTGTGCTCGCTTGTTTGAGTCTGCCCATATGTGTGTGTGTCCCTGTGAGCTTGTCTAGCCGTTTGGTGTTTGTTATTATGTCGGGCTTTTTACTCACTCCGAGGGTTGGGGCTTCTATGGTTAATTTCAAGTTGAAATTGTAAAATCGTAGTGTGTTGCTGATGGTGATGATCCAGAGAGTTTTGCAGGTTAGAGCAGCCTACTCTCCGCTGTAGGTCTGTCACTGGGAGCTCCCGTGTTGTTGAATGGGTCAGAGTCCATTTGGCCCCAGTGTGAATCGGATTACAGGGAAATGAATGGCTCTCATTGTTGCTTAAAGATGGATTGAGGGGCATTAATATACTTTGTGCCTCATTCGCCTCATTTCTCTCTACTGAAGCCCGGCAAAAGTTTTTCAGGAAGATTTTTCACTTGGGTTTCAGCCGGCTCCAGTCACTCCCTCACTGGCACATATGTGTGTGTGTGTTTGTGTGTGTGTGTACCTGCATATGTGTATGTGTGTGTGCACACAAACATGTGAAAATCCTGTTCATGCACATGAATACAGTCAAATACAAATTTTAAAAAAATGTAGTCTTAGCAAACTGACCACCCTCATTATGTTTTTTTATAGTTGGTATTGAAACCGCATTTTCATGAAATGATTTTAAATAATGGGTGGAATCTGTGGAGTGGCATAATTGTTAAAATGATGACGCTTTGTAACAAGTTATCAAACACAAGGTAATGAACATTCTTTTGATTTGTATTGATTTTGCTTCAGTATAAAAACACTGCACTTCTGCTCTACAATACTGTGGCAGATGAATAATGTTTTATTTGTGTAAATACAGTGTGCACGTGTGTGTATGCGTGTGGGTATGGGTGTGCGTGTGTGTGCTTATGTGTGCTCATGTGTGTGCATGTGTGTGTCTGCACGCATGCAGGCATATGGGCACATGTGTGCTCATGGTCTATGTAAAATTTTGCAAGTTTTCCGAAATGAAAATGCATGGGCAATAAATGCATATACAGTAAATTATTAAGGAGTAAAAGGCACATTTTTACTTAATTAGTAAACATGATATTGATGTTTTATTATTGGTGCTGCCTGTCTCTTAATATCTAGCTCGGATTGTGTGTGATTGTTCTGAATTGGTAATCTCTGATTGTTACCTTACATTGGTCATACATTTTATCGTGCCTTTAACATTACTCTACAGAAATTTTTATTTCAAAGGGTTTTAGAGAGCATTATATAAACAGCAGATCCAAAACATTTTGCAGAAATAAAATCTTACCTCTAGTTCACTATTCACCATCTCTATAATAAAGAAGCTATAAATATTCACGCATTTTGTCATTCAGGAAGGTAAGGTATTTGCTCTTCTTTTTTTTTCTAAACAGATTGAACAATTTAGAACAAAACTGTTTGATTACTTTATATCCATAAAGATTTATAAATGTCAAGCTGTTTTTCAGTCCTTGGAGAGGATTAGTATACTGGAGTGTGCGCTTCATGGTCTTTTCCTTTTTATTTCCCTCTTTGCAGGACGTCAAGAAAATTCCTCCATCTGTGATAGTGAGCTGTGACCTCTCCCCCCCTCAACCCTGGAGCCTGAGGTAACCCAGACCGCCTGGTCCTCACTCCTCATGTCAAGATTTTGGACACAAATTCATTTTCATACATTGTAATCATCACACGCTGAGAGTAACTATATAGGAGCAAATATGGGCTAAAATACTTTCTCATCATATCAAATGTGCAACTTCTGTGCTGCGGGAGCCACGCATTGAATTTGAACGTTAGAAATTCGGAGACAATATTCCAGTATTCAGTATTTCACTTATTTTAATTTCAGTATTTTTAATGTATATGCCACAGCAACAGCGTCATACTACATTATTTTGATTCAGATTTTTATTTTTAAAATCCTCTTTGTAATCTAAAAGCAAACAAAAAACTAGCCCTGCCACTCTAAAATTGTTATAGGAATATTAATTTTATGGTATTATAATTCTAATTATTCATTCTTAAATTGCAACACATTTTTAATGTAATATTTTTAAACATAAAAACGCTGCCGTTCTATGTAGGCCTACTTTGCTTTCTATTATTAAGTCAAACTCAAGAATGAATGTAAATGCGGTCAGTATGAATCAGGTCAAACAATTCAAGGTGCTGGTTTAACAAGCACACGGATACACCATTACTAACATTATCTAAATTATATGTGTTATTGTTGCAGTGTAAAGTGTCTACATATGAAATAATATTTTGGCAGGCCCCTTTCCTCTGAACATATCAGACCCACAAACTGCATATATATCCCTTTCATTAAGGTTAAAAAAAAAAACAACACCCATCTAGGGCAGTAGCCACTGGGGAGATTTTATAATTATTATTATTTTGTACATTTTCATTGGCTTTTTCTTGCTCTCCCTCTCAGTAAGATTCTTTCCCTCTCTCTCTCTCTGCCTCTATCAAACACACACACACACACACACACACACACACACACACACTCCCCATTTGTTGTGTGCCACCTTAAGCAGTTCTCTGGGCTTTGACAGTGCTGCTTGATTGACAGGAGGATGACATGCTCAGCGCTCATGGGATCAGTCTACAACCTTTCACCTCTGTGCTGCCCTCTGACCTCATAACCCTCCCCGCTCTCTCTGCGGAGAGTGAGACCGTACTGTTTTTACGTCTGGCTGACAGACAGACAGACAGATGGATGGATGGGTGGGTGGGGGATACAGAGAACAGCACGGTGTTCCAAAGAGTTTTTGGTGCTCGCATGTGGAGCACCGAAAGATGGAGGTGATTGCGGCATCCTTATAGTCAAAGATGGAGGAAAAGAGGAGGAAGGAAGGGTAGAAGTGAAGAGGGCGATGCAGGGGAGGAGTTGAGGTATAGATGGAAGGAAGGCACCTGGATTTGGATGCAGAGGTGAGGGCACAAGGGATGGAAGGAGGGTTCCTGGCCGTGGATGCAGACAGACAGGCAGGGTAACCAGAGGCAGGCGGTGACCTTCTCTCCTGCTGGAGGATCGAAGGCTTTATTTAAAGGCCTGGTCAATGCTGGGTGCTGCTGAGGTATCAGCCTCGCAGCCAGGCGACTCATCACCACTGTAATACAACTCTCTAACCCTAACCCCCCTCCAACACACACATACTGTACACACACACACACGCACACACACACAGGACAGGACACTCTCTGGACACCTCAGGTTTTACACAGTGGAGAGGCTGGACAGAGGAAACTACAGCATCAGCATCAGCTAATTTTACTGTACAGCATACAGTATACTCTGCCCCTCCTCATGGGCTCAGCATTGTAAAGCACACAGTTGTTTCAGCTTCGATACACACTCCATCATCGTCCGTTTCCATGACGTTGACTGACTGTAATATTAAGTAAAAGCACCTTCTTGTGCATTATATGTGATGTGCATAATCATGGCCAATGTATGGTGGCTTAAAAAATGAATTGTTATTATGACAGAACGCTGTGCTGCTAAGGTAGAACACCTGCATGTGTGTTGGTGTGTGTGTGTGTGTGTGTGTGTGAGCACGTGTATGTGTGCTCGCATATGTGTGGCTGCAGCGTTAGGACACCTGCATGCTTCAGCACTTTCTGGCTGTCAGGAGCTCTGAGGTCACAGGCAGGGGAGTGGAGAGGGCACATTAGACGAAGGTTCAGAGTCCCCCCCCCCCATACGTTGTCCCCCGTCATCCCCCCTTGTCCCCCCTCTTCCTCCTCCTCCTCCTCCCCCCCACCCACATGGTGACGGGGTGAGTCGGCCAAGGGGTGGTGGTGGTGGTGGTGGTGGGGTGGGGGGGGCGTGGTGCCTCCCTGGCTGACAGCAGGCAGGTCAGGTTTTTATAGACACTGCAAAGGAGGAAGGACACACACGCACGTACATGCAGACACGGCAAAGTGTGTGTGTGTGTGTGTCAACATGTCGGTGTGGAAATATGGGCTGTGGACGTAAAGTGTCAGAGATGAGAAGGTTTCCACAGTGGAAGGTGATTCATGTCGATCGCATAAAATTCAAATATTCCAAAATTCAGTGTTTTTTTGTTTTTTGTTTTTTGTTTTTTTTTTTAACTCCGCTCCAATCCTGGGCTACACATACATTCACCACTATTCCTATTCTTCTAACACTTTAAATTATTATTGCCGAAACTGAAGGCAGTAGCGGGATTAGATTTCACCTTATATGATTACACGTGTTAAATAAACTTGATTAATTGATAAGCTCTAAATTTCAAGAGCTTCATGCTTAATAATTTGATCTGGTAGAGTTCCTGAACACAGACCCAAAAGCAGGGCTCCACCTTTTATGCTGCTGCATGCACAGTTTCGGCTTAGAATATATTTGCCGCGACTGTGTTTGAATAGAATCATATAGAATAGAATAGAATAGAATAGAATAGAATAGAATAGAATAGAATAGAATAGAATAGAATAGAATAGAATGTGACTTTATTTTCCAGCCAAAGCAGGAGGAAGTATTCACATCATCTCAACACAGCACATAAATATGTATGTAAAATGTAAAATGCAAATTTCTGGAGTGAATTAGTGCAGTTAATTAGTTTGATTGCACCCGGAACAAAAGATCCTTTTTGCATCTTTCACACTGAGGTGACCAGGATTTGCACCAGCAGAACTCCATCCAAACTTTGACACGGTTCAACATCCTTCAGTGCCTGGGCTATAAATAACTAGTAGCTGCCAAGTGTGAGGCTCATTACAATAGCACAGATGATGACATAGACATCATATCTCCATCCAGCACATCCAAATGACAGAAGAGATATGAACAGGGTGTACACTCATTTCTCAGCCAGGTCTAAAAAGACAGAAAAAGAAAGTAGTGCATGTTCGAAATGGCGGAGAAAAAAAAAAAAAAAAAAGATTTCACTCTCTACAGTCAGCTGATAAACAAGACAGTCAGCAAACCTAACGCCAGCAAAACCAACAGCTGTGTGGATTTATTTTGTGTCTTTTAAAGTGTCTTTTTCATTGTCCTTGAGTTCTTTAGGAAAAGACAGCACTGAAGGAGTGCATCATGCCTGAGAAAGCTGCACCCGCAGGCCAAACCTCACAACATCAGCCCTAGTCTCATTTCAACTTATGTTAATATACAATATGCACTCGTTTTCTCCCGTGTTTCACTTGTTTAATCCTACATGCTGTTGTTTTATTCAAATATAATTAGTTGTGAAGCTGTTGCCACTGTGTGTGAATATACTGATATGTGTGTGTGTGTGTGTGTGTGTGTGAAGCTCGGAGCCACCATTGTCCTCAGGTTGTGACTGTGTGTTCACAGCGTGATTGAGAGAGAAACATGTGATCAGCCGGAGGTTAGGGTGATATAATGTATTCCCCTGAACCACCGCAGCCAGCAGCCCAGGGCCTTCCTCTAGCCCGCAGCCTCCCCTTTCCTCACACACACACACACACACACACACACACGCTCCTTCCTCTCTCCCCTCATGCCACCAGCCTCCTCTCTCCTCTCCCCTGTGGTGACCGCCCAGTGCTAGCTGCTTAGCGTCGCACCCATTGTCTAATTGAATTCCAGCACTCCAGCGTTAGCCCCCGATGCTACAGAGATGTTAACACGCCACAATACTAACAGTCCTCGGGACACACTTCCACACCCCGATACTAAAGAGAAAATTTGCGCTATAAGCTTACTCTGGCAGCGCATGATTTATTCAAGGCCTCAAACCACATCTTCTGCTGCCCTTAAAGCATCCGCCTCCATGGCCGTCAGCAAATCATCACTTTTTACACACACATATACAGGGGGATATGTATTGTGGCTACGCCGCAAGTGTGTATTTCACATGTGTGCGTGTGCATGTGTGGCTGTGTGTGCTTTTCTTTGTGAGTTCCTCTGTGTGTTTTTACCCCGGTGTATGCATTGTCCTTTATATGAATGCGTCTGCTGGTCTCTCTGCATCCATATTGCTGGCGCTGCCGTCCATCCCCTCTCTCTGACACCTTCACTTTTATTCCCCGGCTCTCAAACACCAGCGCTGGGCTTTAATGGCACATATTTCCTGGGCCCGGCTGAAACGGGATGCATCTTCTCCTTGTTAGCTTGATAAATAACCAGGCTTCTGGGAAACTGCTGAATTTTAGCTTTCAGCCTCTATTTTCTGCTGGATGACATTAATTTTAAGTGCTGAGAAGGAGCTAACTAATACAGACAAATAAATAAGGAGGAGGAAAGGAAGGTGCAGAGGTGCTGGAGCCACTCTGCTGTCCCCTCCCCCATTACCTGCTCACTGTACACACAGACAGTCACATATGCAATATGCAAACATGCAAAAAATATACGGAGCATTTAAATAGCATCGGATACACACAAACACACCCACACCCACACAGTGAAACTCACATACACACACATTTGTTTCACTGATGGATGCTTCCGTTGTTGAAACTGTGAAATCATCTTGTGATGTCTCATTATTCGCAGCCGTCCTGCAGAGGCCGAATGCTTGACACATTACAGCTGGACAGACAGGCAGACAGACAGACAGGCAGACAGACAGGCTCTCAGTAATAAAGTGAGATCAGCTCGATGCTTCACTATCCGCTGTCTCCTTTTCCCTATCTGTCTTTCTCTCTCCTCCTCTCATTCTGTCTGTCTAAATTCTGGTTTCAGTCAAAAATGCAGATTAGTGCGTTGCAGCACAAAAGCGTGGCACTGTGGGCAATTCATATTTATGTGAGCTTAGAGGCCTCTGAGAGACAACAAAACACAGATCAGGTTTGGACTCAATGCTAACTCATTATTGGAAAGGAATTTAAATATTGAGCCCGGGAGGAGCAAGTAAAAACCGTTCATAATTACTATCGCAAAAACAAAAACTGTAAAGAACATTTACGGGTCAAAATGAATCAAAACTATCATCTGGAATTTCTGAATAGAGGATGGAAAGATTTTTTTTTATTATTATTATTATTATTTTTGCATGTACGTTTTTGGCACGTAGCATTTGTTGTCCAGTGCCTTATTCCCAGGGTCTGAGCTGTGTGAGAAATGGATGATAGCCTGTGGTTTTTCACGTGTTCGGTGTGGACGATTGGAAATATATTTTTCATAGCAGCTGCGTGGCTCTCACAGACCGCGAGAGACATTCTCTGCTTGAAGGTAATATGTTGAGTTTTAGCTGCATTTGGAAACCTTGCTAATCCATGTCAACTGCACTGACCTTTTTTTTTGTTGTTGTTGTTGTTCACATCTTACATATAAACAAGCTGCTCAGCACCAAACCAGAGCACAATAGAATACAATAGAATAAAACAGAACAGAATGGAACAGTGGTTTTGTAAAACATAGGAGTTGGAGAAATTTCAATTTCAGTTTTTTGTACTCATGCTTATGCATTTTATATGGCCGTTTTTATTCACTTTATTTTCCGTTCTTTGTTAAATTTTGCAAGTTTTTTTTTAGAAAGTATAATGACTTTTGAATCAGTTTTCTGAGCTTCAAGGTCACCAAGCCTCAGCCCACAAGAGTCCATGTTGACTTTAGATTTTCAGTAAATAAACACAGCCTCGTCGAAGTTGGACTGACACGTTTTTCAGGTGACAGCGGCGGCGGCGGTGGCGGCGTAGCGTGGCGTGTGTGTTATCGCAGGTCTACAAACAAAGACACACAGAGGCAACGCATGGAGATAGAGTGTGTTACGGATGACACCGATCTACTTTTATTAGTCAGAGCATGGCATGCAAATTATACCGCTGATTATCAGGTGCATGTCACACACACACACACACACACATTGTTTTTGAATAAGTGTGCAAAGTATGTTCAGTCTGTCACCATCAAACATGTATTTACTCATGAACATAAACGCACACATTCAGTGTACATTGCAAAAATTCACGCTAGAGATGCACGCACACACAGAGACAGACACACACACACACATATGCCTGTGTTATATATAACACAACACAATGAAGCAGCTTTGGTGGAGACACCCCATACATTATTTTAACAATGTATAGTGTGGTGAATAAAAAGGTCAGTGGTTGAGAACCTGCTCCATGTAACAATAAGATGTATGAAGTGAACACTGCAGGCCCTTCTGTCAGCATCCTGTCTCTGTTCACTGTGAGGAGGAAACACATGTGGGATAGTGTCTGCAGCAGTCTGTGTGTGTGTGTGTGTGTGTGTGTGTGTTTATTCAGTCTTTATGCAGCACCGCTGTGATAGACCATATAACAATAGATTTACTTGCTATATCATTATTGATTGTACATTTTTTTTTTTACCCCTTTACCCTTTGTCTCACTTTGATAAATGTCTTTTATTAGATCAACATTTTGCTTTTAAAGCGTATCGTGAACCGGCGTTGGACTCTTTTATTAGACCGTTTCTATTTTCGTTAGCATCAGACTTATACTCTTCGCTCTGCAGATGCTATGCAAGCGATGCATGTTTCTCTTTGCAACACAGGGTTTAATTTTCAGGGTGTATTTATCACATGCTGTCATGTTGCGGTCACATGACCACATGAACCACTGCCAGCAATTAAGGCTGATAAATCACTCATTTACAGGAAGAGGTGGAAGAGAAGGAGGGAGGGAGACGGGCAAAGAGGAAACGAGAGAGTGATAAGAGAGAGGGAAAAGACTAATGAATACGCTATACTCCTTTGCAGATATTTTATTCTTTCTTTCTTTTATTTTTTTTTTAAACTGGGATGTTGAGTGTTATTGTGTTTGGGCAGTGTAGTGTGAACTGTTGCCAGTGAGGCTCATTGACTCATACAGGCAGAGACAAAGAGACAGATGGTAGTCGTTTGTGTGGTTTACTGTGATTGTGACCTGACTGCACTGCCTTATTTACTGTAGGAGGTGTGTACATGTGTGTGCATGTGTCATATTTGTGTGTGTGTGTGTTTATGTGTGTGTTTGTGCTATTTGTGTATGAGTGTTCATGTGAGCATACAGTATGTGTGCATGCCTGCACAACCAAATGCATTTGTGTCATGACAGAGAAGGAGAGAGACCCGGGCAGACGCAGAGACCATATATCAGCTCTCTCTCTCTCTCTCTCTCTCTCTCTCTCCCTCGATCCTCGATCCTGCTGATGGATTTCTTCTCAGTCTGCACAGGAGAGCAGGCAGACTGATGGCTCTCCAGCCCTCCTGGTTACCAAACGCTAACTATAGTGTACTTCCCTTTTTTAAACCCCTTCTAAACTCTATCAAAAATATCCCTATGAGGCAAATTTGAACTTAAGTCATTTATTTTCGCTCACGTCTTTCAGAGGTGCTTGCAGCAGAATTTGTAACTGTGCACTTTTAGGTACCGATAGGGTCAAAACTCAAGGGTGTGAGGCTCTGGTCGTAAGGTTTGGGGCGGTTTATGAGCCGAGGGTGAATGTGGGCAGCGCCTGTGTAAGTTCCATCAGAGTGTGTGTGTGTGTGTGTGTGTGTGTGTGTGTGTGTGTGTGTTTCAGCAGCACCGGTCAGGGCCGCTGAAACCCTGCAGAGGCTCAGCCTGGCCACTCACTTTAAATGACTGATTAAAGATTCATGGCAGAAAAGAAAAAAAAAAAAAGACTCAGTCCTAATGGGGCGGAAGAAGATGAGGAGCAAAGAAGAGAGGGGTGGGGAGGAGACGAGCTGTGTGCACTTCACATTGACAAAGAGGTTTTTTTTTGCAAACTCTCATTAACCAAAGACAGGGGTTCCTAACAAGTGAAAGGTGTCTTTACACTGAGACCACGGAGACGAGTTACAACCTCTGCCGTTTGTTATTACAGAGTGAAGACAGCAGCAAAAAATCAGCAGCACAGATATTCCTCTAAATGCCTTTGAGCTTGTGTGTTCATCATGTTGAGAGTCACTGCGCAGCTCTAATTATTTCAAATGAATATGTGATTTCTCCTGCACATTCACGTCTTCTGCGCAGAATGATATCTTACACATTCATATGTATGCCAAGTCAACGTTACAGCAAGCACATTTAAAAGGACAGCAAGCGTTCACCAAAGTGCTGTGCAATAAAACAGTAAAACAATATTCAAACAGTGAAATAATGCACACAGATAAAACAATAAAGTCAATACATATCACAAAGATTAATTTAAATACATTAAAAGAAAAGACACTACACACATTCAAAGGCCTGAGAGAAGAGAATTTTTTTTTTTCTTTATTATGAGCTTTATTGCCAAAGGAAGGGGAAGACCTGAGGGATAGTGGTAAACTATCCTGTCTGGGGCCAGCCACTGAAAAAACATGATCGCCTTTAAGCTTTAGGCAGAAGAGGGAGGATCTCAGAGGTCTTCTTAAAGTGCAGTGGGAACAGAGGAGATCGGAAATAGACTGATGCTTTAAAATGCTTCAAAAACAAATAATAAAACCTTAAAAACACTTCTGGACTTGACTGGGAGCCAGTGAAGAGGAGAGACTGTCACTCTTCCTCGTGCCTGTCGGATGACTTACTAACTCCTAAATAAAGGGAGTTACTAAAGTTGAGGAGGTAATAAGCGCATGAAAAACTTATCATCAACACATCAATGTGTGTGTGTGTGTGTGTGTGTGTGTGTGTTTATACTGTAATCAACAGAGGCAAGATCCTGCAGTTTGTGGTCTTATCCTGTAGAATAATTATGAAAGGCGATGCCTGCAAGGGGAGCATCTATTCTGTAGAGAATACAATATAGTGTCAACACTGTAGCTGTCTCTCTGTGTGTGTGTGTGTGTGTGTGTGTGTGTGTGTGTGTGTTTGCCATGTGAATTAGACAAGCATATAAAAATATATTTTCTAAAACAGAATGACAGACGGTAGAATAAATGTTACCACGTTCTAAGTTTCAGTTTCTGCTTTGTTTCTCTGATTTTTGCTTCAGTAATGGAAGTTTTGTGTTTATGTTTTTTTTTTTTTTCTTTTTTTTTTTTTCCCTTGAGAGAAATATTTCAGAATGGGCTGTTGATGGCTCCTGTCTCCCTTCCTTTATTTCACAAAATGTAAGACACAGACTTCCAGTTTGTTCTTCCCTGTAAAGCAGAGTAGATGTGGGTTGTAGAGGTTGGATGTTGGTGCAGTCAATTTCTACGTCCACATTCACTCTCTGTGCTAACAGAGTTTTAAATCGCCGCCGTCCTCTCTCTGGTCCCATGGAGGTTTCACAAGTATACACAGATCTGACACACACACACACACACAAACACACACACACACACCTCCCTCCTGGCTCCTGAGCTTCCTCGTCTGCTCTGGTTCAAGGTTGACACACATATGGCAGAGAGGGAGGGCAGGGAGGAGAGGGAGGAGGCACAAGCAGAGGAGGAGCAAACAGGAGAGAGACACATGAGCATGCTCGCTTATGGCAGAACGTGTGAACAGACAGCACTGTCATGCACACACACACACACACACAAATAGGCACACACATGTGCAACTTTTAATAAAAATGGCAGTGAACATCACCTGTTCATAAGAGACTGTTATTCCCATTAGACGTCTATAGGGTACTGCACAAAAAAAAAAAAAAAAAAAAAAAAACAGGCCAGTTTTATGTGAGGGACACACTTCACTGCAAAAATCCCCATTTTAGCAAGTCATTTAGTCTCACATTCACTCCTAAAATCTTGTTTTTTCTTTAAAAAGTAAAAAAAAAAAAAAAAATCTGCCAGTGGAATGTGATGATCCCACTGTTTTAAGAAAAAAAAAAAGAAATTTTAATACTGAGCACACAACTAAATGACTTATTAAGATGGAGATTTTTTTTTGCAGCATACAGCAAAACATATTTTTCAATTGTGGTACTTTTCATTACAAGCAATTTTTTTTTTTTTTTTTTTTTTTGCCAACATATAGTATGTCAAATTACTGAAAAAAAAAAAATGCTTAATGAGAAGAAGATGCACCAGAGATGAAAAAGTGCCCTTCTTTCATTTTAACACCATGATAAACCTGTTTAATTTTCAGTCACCTTTGCAGTGTGTAAAGTGTGTTTTATGTGTGTTTATCATTAGTGAATAAAAGGGCCTGTAAAAAGTAGAATATTATTAGTGTCAGACCATCTGGGGCAAACATCTGCAGCCTCAGACTAGAAACATATCATACATCACTGTTTCTCCTCTCGCTATTTACCGTCTCTCTCTCACACACACACACACACACACACACACACACATATGGCCGCGCACAGGTCAACATCCATTTTTTTTGCGTCTCGCTCATCCTATCGACATATGCGTGGTTGTGCGTTCCCGCAGGGGGGAGAGAGCTGGTTATCGAAGATGCCACGAGGTCAAAGGTCAAGTGCAGGTTCCGCTCCGCTGGTCAGCCAGAGGTCGCGGGTCAGCAGGTTGCGGTCGCAGGCCGCGCTGATCACAGCTGATTGGTTCGTCACGACGCGATTCAACAAGCGGCGCGAGGCAGGCCGTGGAGTTTAAGAGTAATTTGTGGAGCCGAGAACGAGCGCAGGAGCTCCTCTCGCTTATTCTGTCGAGCCCTTTTTTATTTGTTTATCTTATTTTTCATTCCTACAGTAACTACTCTCCTTTGAATAATTAGATGTTCTTTTCATGTTCTATTAGGATTGTTTTTCCTCATGTCTCCGCTCGAATACTATTTTTTCATCTTCAAAGTGAAAGCTAAAATAGGGCGATCATTGCAATTTAATTACTACAAATCCCTTTGTGAATTTGCTCTAGTGTTTGTTTACATGCATAGATTTGCCAGCTTCTGCAGTTTTTTGTGTGCTTCAGTGAATGTGTCTTTACTTTCCTGTGTGTGCCCTCTTATTTTTACTGCGTGTGTGTGTGTGTGTGTGTGTGTGCGTGCATTGATGAAGTCGCAGTGGGGTTTATTTAAATAGATAAGATGGTGTTTTATTCCCAATCAGAGGAATCTCCTGTCGCATCCCAGTCTTTCCATAATAACCCCCAGCATCGTTCCACATCCCCCTGGCACACACACAAACACACACACGCACACACACACACATGCATACACACACTGGGTATTGCAGACACTGCAATTTTTCCTCTCTCAGGGGTAAGAGGCTTTGATAAATGAAAATAAATACTTTTCTTCGCATGAGGAAGGGGAGAGAGCGGAGATGGCAGAAGTGATGGGAGGCCTCTGACAGCTTGATGTCTCAATGCAAACACATACAGGACCGCAAAACACGTTCTTTTACTCTGCATGTGTGTGTGTGTATCCAAACAGTTCTGTCCTCAGTCAGTGTGGAGGTGAGAAAGAGTGAGAGAGAGAGGCAGGAGCTAAAGCGAAGGCAGATGTCGTGAGTGCCCTGTAGGCTGACGTATTAACTGAGTTACACACAAAAACAACACAGCACATGATTTAGAGGAAACAGGTTCTCCTCCTTCATCTGTCTGTTTCTCTGACTGCAAGGTCACATGGACTCCTCCTCTCTCTCTCTCTCTCTCTCCCTCTCTCTCCCTTTGTTTCCCTCTGCTCCTCTGGACCTCATTTCATTCAACACTCCCAAACCTCCGACAGCTCCATAACTATAACTCTCTCCTCCCGTCCTCTCCTCCTCTCTTCTCTTCATCCACAGCTAAATGACTCTGTCAGAAATAAAGAGCACTTATCTTATCTACTGCCTCCACTCTGCTGTCTCTATCCCAGGCAACGTCTCATACACACACACACACACACACACACACACACACACACACACACACACACACACACACACACACACACACACACACACTTGGAAAAAAAAAAAAAAAAGATGAACAAACTTGGACACAAATAAACACAGATATAGAAAAGACAAGCAGACGAGGCAACAAAAAACACAGACACACAAACACAGAGATACACAGACGGCGTTGTTAGGGGTGTAACGATCCGTTTGTTGCATTGACTAATCAATTATAAATTCTACTAATTCAGCTCAGTTGATCTGCTTAAAGAAATAAACAGTGAATCACTCTGACTTTGGCTTGAGATCAATTCATTCACAATTCTTACAAAACAAAACAAAACAAAATGTGGTGATCTATAAAAATTCTTGAAACTACTTTTTTGTCTATAGAGTTTTTTTTTTTTAAATAGAACAAATAATACTACTACTAATAATAAAGGATATACATTTTTGGCTTAAAGTACTCAGCTGAATCGTTGAATTACGGTGTATGATCTCAAATTAAATCACATCTTTTGAAAAAAGAAAAATTGTTAAAGCAAATTGCCATCTAGTGAATCGTGAGTCAAACTGACCAAAGGCTCACACACTCAGTTACTTCTACATTTGTGAGGATCCTCTGCTGAACACATTTATTCCCAAACTAACAAACTAACCTCACTTTCATCCAAACACAAACTTCATGCTAACAGGATGTGAGTTTAGGCCACGTGATTTCAGCTTCTCTGCCCGTGTTGCTAATTATTCCTCCGCATTGTGAAATCCAGTTCTGTCTCGTTCAGCTGCATTTCAGCCAGTTGTGATACCTCAAAGTCTTCTGTGCTACCTGAGCCACCTGCCAGAAAGACAGACAGATCAGCTCGCGGTGGCAGACAGACAGGTAGACTTGACAGAGGACAGGTGTCCACTCATTCTGTTCTGCCATCCCCCGTCTTCCTCCTCTTCCTCCTGTCATCCCCTTCTTCTCTCCTTCCTGTGGTGTGAAGAAGCCTGTTGGAGGGCTTATTGTGTGTGTGTGTGTGTGTGTGTGTGTGTGTGTGTGTGTGTGTGTGTGTATGTGTGCGTGCATGCACACATGCACTCCTGCCACCTACCAGGCGCTCAGCAGGGAGACACAGAGGGATGAGAGGAAAGAAAGAACGATGAGGCGGTAGGAAGGAGTTGGGTACGGATAAAACTCTCAGCAAGAACAAACACTCAGTAACCAGCTGCACACACACACACACACACACACACACACACATGCACACACACACACACACAGAGCAGCACATGCTCCAGCAGTCTGCTAAGTCTGAGTGAACGCTGCACCACTAATAGTCGTGTTTTAGGGTGCAACATACAGGAGACGGGGCTTTTGATCGGTATTGTGATGAGGTTGCCTTTTGGTAAAGGCGCACACACACACACACACACACACACACACACACACACACACTTGTAAAGTTCAAGGGGATCAAAGGTTGCAAGGAAAACCCCATCAACGAATTTATCTGCGAGGGAGGTTATGAATATATTTATTGAACCTCTCGTCTAATTCAGCCACCTCACTTGAGTAAATCACCTCGGTGTATTTGCATACCATAATGCTCAGGATGGTCCTTTGTTTGCCGTTCTGATGGCCTGTGTAACGAGAAAACAAGAGAAAGAGAGGGAGAGAGAGAGAGAGAGAGAGAAAGGGCATGTGCTCGCTCGAAGCAAGTGGTTATATGTATGTGTGTGTGTGTGTGTGTGTGTGTGTGTGTGTGTGTGTGTGAGGATGCGTGTGAGACGGAGAGATGAAAAGAGTGATAATTCTCCTGCTACCCCGAGGCTTCTCCCAGCCTCGCGGGCTCCCTATAGGTCCCCTGACACATGCCTGAGCAGAAAGCCGGGGCCTGCTAATTGGCCCCTGTGATAACACCAGAGAGTGAGGAGGAATGTGTAGATGTGCGTATTTGTGTTTCCGTGTTACTGTAATGTCCACTGTTTATATTTTCCTTAAAGTAATAATTTATCGCTTTGCAGTTTTCCTTTGTGCGGTTGTTTGACTTGTGAAGCCGTGACAATGTTTGTTATGATCTGGTGGCTTTATTGAAGTCGAAAGCCACTGAAACACAATTAAAGCATATACAGTAGTTCAAAGAGCTGCTTCAGTGTTTAAACAGCTTGGTTCTCGCTAATTGTTTCATTATCTCAGTGTGCTTATTAAATGTACGATAATTGTTAATTACCACATGAGGATTTGTAAAGGATTTGTCTTGAGTATCAAAACAAATTAATTAAACTGAACACATTTAAAACAACAGCAATGATAAGAGCAGGTGCAGAGAGTGTGTGTCTGAGCACACGCATGTATGTGTGTGTGTGTATGTGTGTGTGTGTGCGTGTCCTTGTGCACATCCACATCTCTAATTCTACGCCTGTTTGTTTGAATCCCTATCTTTAATTGAGATTCATAGGAGGAATTTAAATGAGATTCAAATGAGATTCACTGCTAATTGTAGCAGCACAGGTAATATGCAGATAGATTTAATGATGATTCAGTGTATTTTGCAGACTAACAAGAGTTTGATTACACTGTCGGAGGAGCGAGGCTCGAAACACTGCGACTGTGGTTTGAAGGAAAGAAGAGCTGTTGTTTGAAAGCGTTTAAAAGTAAATCAAATTACGGCTGTGCTGTAATTCAAGCCTAATTTCAAGTGTCTCTAGAAATTCAGAGTTTGTTTATTTTGAAATTTGGTGTTCGCGAAACACATTTTGGAAAAATCGGCCTCAGTATGCTCCACATTTTGAAACACTTTAATGTCAACATCTTATGTCACGATGCAGCACTGAAACGCAACATCACTCAAAAGATCTAAGAGAACGAGTGAACGAGAAGAGTTACATCCATATGATAAAGTTTTACCTTTTAGTCTTATTATAGCCAGCATCATCAAGAAGCTTACCTCTGTCTCGCCTGCTCTCTGCCCACATCTATCAACGGTGTAAAATGTCACAGCCTCGGGGAGGATTTGCCAGGGGAATTCATCCAATGATTTGTCTTAAAGAGAAGAAACACACTCACCAGTTTAATCTGAGCAAAATCAAGTAATTCACAACAGCTGGGACATTATAAGTAAATAAAATGTAACTCCAGTGCACGCACACAGACACCCATGCACACACATAGTATACACATGTCAACATTTATTATATCGCCGTCCACACTTGAGCTAAGCGTCTTTCCATCCCTCCTCTCCTGGTGTACATATGCGTGGCACAGATGTGCGCTGCTGGATACTGTGTGTTTGTCTATAGTATGTTTACCATAATTAAACCGATGGGAAAAGGTGTTATGCAGTCATCAGTGTGTGTGTTTATATGTGTGTGTGTGTGTGTGTGTGTGTGTGTGTGTGTGTTTGTGTTGGAGGGGCTGAGAGGTTTTGTTAGAATAACCTATGACGCAACATTATCAGTGGTGGCGAAGGCAATCTGAACTCTGAATGCTTCCTTCTGTGACAATTTGGACTCAAATACCCATCATTCACCTGTGTTTTCCCCAGTAGGGAGTATTCACGTCAGTATTCACGAACATAATCCTAATTAAAACCCAGAAATAGGGAGTTCATAATGCACACCTTAAAAGAGAGATAGAGAAATCCTGAAGAGGTGTTTATTAATATGTTCTGGCTGCATGGCCATGAGTGCAGCAAATCGCTGCTGCTGAAAATACGCTCTGCAGACGGAGCAGCGTTGGGGAGACGCTGACAAGACTGTGAATTTAGGCCTAATCTGTTTAATTTGCTTTAAAATTTCAATCGCTTTCATGTTCTAATTTTCAAAAAAATAATAATAATAAGGCGTTGTTTTCTGTAATTAGTTATACCTGTGTGCTGCCTCCTTATTCAGGCTCACTATTCTGACAAAGCCTGCTTGGTAAATCAAGTTGGCTGGCAATTACCAAAATCTTTACGCAGCTGTGTTAATGAATTTTATACATTTTGAAATGCTCATATATGTTGGCACGACTCATTGCATTTCATTATGATTGATTATGTTTGTTTTGATTATTATTCATTTGGCCTATTAGCACTGGAACTTGTCAGAGCGGTTATCAGAGCACTTTCTGATTTACACAGAGACAGAACAAAGGAAGGACAGCAAAAAGTAAAATCTTCGTATTGAACGGCCGCATCTGATTCCACTGAGGAAATTCAGAGCTGTGGATTTCTCTCACTCAGCCACTCACACACACACACACACACACACACACACACACACACACTAAGTACATACCTATGCTCATGTGTGGCTCGTTTTGCTTACTGAAGTCATATGGTCATTAAGGAACATTGGTAGGCACCGGGGTCTATCTACAACTGCAGTATTGATAGATGCTGCAGAGCCTTAGTCTACTGTCCCACTTTATTTCAATTAGCTCACAGGAAGCAGGAAATAACCTGCAAATCAATTGTCATTTCTAGAGGGCTGAGGCTAGAGGCTGGGATTCACCGCCGTATGTCCAACAGTAAGAGATGATGGAGGCGTGAAGCAGATCAAAGGAAAATTCCACCCTCAAATATTGTCCCACCATTAAATATCATCAGTCTGTTTTATGTATACCGGCTGCAAATCATGATGAAGTATAATTTGTTTGTTTTTATAAAGCGTTTCTACTTTCCCTCGACCTGCTTTGTCTACTTCTACTTACAGTTCTCAGAAAGCTTTTTTTTTTTAACCTGAACTTGGTGGGGAGAGCGAGCCAATGGCATAGTAAAAGCAAGAAAATGTTTTTGGTTTTTTTTCTGCCAATAAAAAGTGAGAGTTGTGGGTCTTTAGTCAAAGTGCAACCTGCCTTGTGGTTGCGAGAAGTGATGCTGCTGATGGTGGAGCAAAAATACAAAATAGTCCCCCAGAATAAAAGCGCTTTTTCAGTAACACCAAATACCCGCCATTAATCGTTGATGTTTAGATGGCTGAAAAATGTTTCCGCTATTTACAGCTCCATTACAGCTGGATGGTGAATATCTTTACTTGGTGTTGCATCTATTTGGCTGCCAAAACAACAAAAACAAAAACAAAACAGGACCTAGAAATACAATGCAAACATTGCCAAAAGCCGTTTCTCTCTAACATTTTTCCTTTAAAATTCATTTTTTTTATGTCCGACTCTGGCATCCGTATTAAATCAACCTTGGAATTACCCCAACAAGCACATGTGATAAATACTATTGTATCCTTTTAATGATCAAACACAGAGCAGATTGTCGCCGCTGCAATGTGACATAAAACAGAAGACCAGAAAATTGTATCTGAGTGATGAAACACACTGGAAAGCTTTTAGTGAGGTTGAGAAAGGGAGGTCAATATAGATAGCACCCAAGCAAGATATAGAGGGTTATATGGTGTATGATCATATCAGAAAACACAGTCATGTATGCACCCCACTTTACAGTATATCAGTCCCACACACACACACACAATCACACACTCACCTGAAAACGCAGGGACGCAGTGCAGTGTGATTTGTTTGTGTTGTTGGTGCAGTGGACTGGAGCCGTGGAGGTAGTAACTGTTTGATGGCAGGCTTTATGGAGACACTATATAACGCCTGTGACAGTTTATTCAGTGCATGTCAGGAGGAGGGGATTTGTGACATTACAGTGGCTGGGACACTCCTGCAGCCCCGGTGGACTTGCCTACCCAGCATTCACTGCTCCGGGGGGGGGAGCGTGAGTGAGGGAGACGTCCGTTTGCATGCTAAAGGAATACTTTGCCAATTTTCAACCAGCTTTGTATCATTACAGTGTTGGTAGTCTATGCAAATGAACAGTGTTTACCTTCCCTCCATGCTGCCTGCACACACAGAGATCCTCATTGATTTGCCAAACTGCAGATTGTACTTCCGCATTTTTCGTCACCGGGATGAAACATACATCTGAAGTGCACGCGAGAGGGAATGTGCTTTGGTACAAACAAAGCAATGTTACAGTGTGAAAGCAACCGTTTTTATGAGGCTTAGCACACACACTGCCCCAGTTTGTTCTGTGCAGCACATTCTGGTTGTTGAAGGTTTTCTACATTTTGAGCGAAAGGGAATCTCTCTCTTCTCTGGTCAATTTAAAAAAAAAAATATTTGCACCTTTCTACTGCACAGACAGTTAGACAGCCCAGTTTTATGAAAAGACCATCCTTGAGAATTATTCCTTTAAAACATCATAGAGTTGTGCACAGTATGATGCTGATGTTGGGGAGTCATTCTATAATGCTGTGTGTGTTGGATATTTATGTGTAATTCATTCAGTATAAATACAGTGGGAAAAAAATGGTTAGGACACGTGTATTTGTAATATATGTCACATATATATGAAGAATTCATTTGCAGAAACAGGTAGATGCCATTCTTGAAAAAAGACAAAGAAAGAAAAAGGAAGAAAAACTGAGTGTTTCACATACATTTCTGAATTCAAAATCTATAATTTCATTGGAAAATATAGATTTTATCAAGGAAAAAGAACATGGGTTATACAAATGAATACAATTTGAGGTATCTGTTTTTGCATATAAACAGTGCCAAATCCACATAGGTTTCACATATGGGGATTTAATATGGACATCTACTGTAACCCTGTATTTATGTATATGGCATTTCTGAATAGGTAGAAACTGTGAGACAAATATATTACAGGTTTTAGTTTTAGATACAGATTTAAATGTAAAGCCACACATTCCTCACTCGTCTCTTTGACAGGCTCAGGTAGTCACAAGCATCTGCAAGAGTTTCATGGGAGATTTTTCCTCTGCTTGAAGACAGGGGCGGCGGCGTATTGGAGCCCAAACTGAGATCGTTATACAGTACATTTTCTTTATAGAAAAAGAAATTCTGCTTTCTTTTAGCACTAACTTTTTGTCCAGCCAGTTATTCCCCAAGGTCCATTAGCCAAGTTCTCATTGGTTCTCCTCTTGGCTGGATGCTATTAGCCCTGTGATTGGGTATTGAATTAGCCTGCTGATTGGGTATTGAAGGAGTGAAGACTGATGAGAGGATTTGGCCAAGCTTTCTTCTCCAAACCTCATTACTCACACTCACACTCCAAGAGGGCAGAGCTGGAAGACATACACACACATACACGCACCCACACAGCCACACACCCACACACACAAACACACACACACACACACACACATTCCCAGAGTGAAAGACTTACACATGTACACGCATACATTTCCATCATCCATAAGCTCACACTGTTAGATCGGAGATTTAACAACTAAAGTATCATTCCACTCCACCAATCGCCTGCAGGGAGATGCCGACTCATTCCTCATAAACAGACACCTGAACCACTTTCTCGGCTCACCTTTCACACCTGCTGCAGATGGAGCGCAGTCAAAACGCTAAACAAATATCTGATGTGATGTATGAGCAGGTGCTGCGGAGACTGGAGACGCTGGAAGAGAACCGCTCAGTAATGAAAAGAAAGTATTGTTGGCCCAGGAGAGTGCTGCCTGCAGTTGGAGGTTGCTAAAGAGAGGGATGTGTGAAAGGCTTTTTGCTGATTTATGCTGTGTTTCATCCCACAATAAAGATTATGGATGATGATATTGATTTAGCCGGGGCTGTGGCCATGACTGGACTCTCAGCTCTCAGGTTGGGAGAAAAGAGAATTTAGCTCATTATCATTCTCAGACACAGCAAGGAAGCCTTCCTCTGTGTGCATGTGTGTGTGTGTGTGTGTGTGTGTGTGAGTCTATAAACGTGTGTCTCCATGCATGAGTGTGCCAGAGCCTTAGATCATCTCCTGTGTTAGCAACACGACTGTTCTCCTGTAGTGTTTGAGAAAGTGTTCAGCCCCGTCCTCTCCCATATGGAGGGACAGGCAGAGAGCGAGCAGTGGGCTCTCCGAACAGCCTGGCCCAGCAGAGCAGGAGGGAGGGACCAAGTTATTGACTCCTCTTTGATTTAACCTCTCCCGCCTGATCCTCAGAGGCACCGAGACACACACACACGCCCTCTCAGTGTTGCTCACATTAAAGCCGCAAGACAGAAATAATTGGAGTAGAGTCATTTTTGCATACGGGCACAAACATGTAAGTTCTTGAAGACACGGCAGGGCGATACAGACACAATCAAATATCACGATTTCCTTGACCAAATACCTTGATATCGATATTGTGATGAAATTATTAGCGAGTATTGGTGCTTTTATAAGATGTTTAAAAGCAAGAGATTTTTGTTAAATAAGCATTAGTGGGTCATAATGTGGCTATAATGACCATGGCAAATAACAAAACAGCTACAACATTCAGAAAGCTGCATCCCTTCAATGTAATGCATCCTTTAAAACCTTTAAAAAGACGAATGGTGTGTCTCGATATTACATCAACATCCAAATTCGCAGACGATATCTAGTATCATATCATGATATTTAACATCAATATGTTGCCCTGCCCTACCTGAAGAGTTTGAAATGCAGTGGATACTAGAGGCTTTGAGAACTTTCCCTGCACGTCGTAACTCCATCGTTTTCAAATATTACAAGCATGATCCTCATCAGGCAAAATACATTCACATGTTTTGCTGTTGCACTACACAATTGCAGGCAATTTCAGATTGAAACAGTAACAATTATTGCTGTGAACAATATCACTGAACGCTATTATTGCTGTTTTTTTTGTTTTGTTTTGTTTTGTTTTGGTTTTTTTTTTAGAGTTGTTGAACAGGACAATAGCACCAATGTGTACTTCCCTTTAATTAATGACCAGCTTTTGTTTCCGGAGGCAATGCACAAACACACACAAGCACACACACACACACACACACACACACACACACACATAAACACATGGATATACACACACAATCATATGCATGCACCCACAAACACACAAGAATTTGGTTTTTAGAGGAAAAGGAGGAAGTGAGGGAGAGAGGAGGAGAGTAATATCAGCAGGCTATCTATCCTCTCCTCCACTGGTGCATCCCAATCCTCTTTGGAAATAACAAATGCATAAAGGAGCCACAACACAAATATATCTGCCTGGCTCAGATAGATAGGGCTATGCTAGAGTTTAATACCCTTATGTAAACCAGTAACAATCAAGCCCTAACACACACCCCCACATCACCACTAAGGGGACAATAAGGAACATGCTCTATTCTCTCTCTCCAGATATGAACAGTGAGGAGAGATTGTGTGTGTGTAGTGAGAAAGAGAGAGAGAGAGCTAGTGAGAGAGTGAGAGAGGAAATGAGAGAAAGAGAGAGAGACTGAGCTGTTTTCTTCGGCAGATAGCGAACAATGCAGTAGCCCAGATTGGCTGGCTCCCTGGTGCTTGTTGTGTTGGTTGTTGTTTCAGAAGCAGAGAGTGATATAGACTCTGACCTCAGAGACCACAGCACGTCTGATACTCTATTTCATTCATCCCTCACCATCCATTCTTTTGATATCTCACTCTCATCCCTCAGCGCCAATTTGTTTTTATACTTTGCCTCCTCTCTCATCCTCCCTCTGCTCTTTTTTTTTTCCTCCGCTAAAACTGACGGTTCAGTAGACAAAGAGAAGAGCAACACTAAAACTGAGAAGCCTGTTTGTCTGTAAAAAAAAAAAATAAATAAAAAAATGTTGCCACTGAGGCTACTATGACAAGCAATACAAACCAGGGAAAATACTCAGGCGCTGACACATTCGCCAAATTAAGCCGTGTAAAATGCACTGCACACATGGCAGGTTTAGGTGCTCCAAACAAACTAATGATATTTCTTGACTTCCTAAATAAAGCATAAGACATGTACCTTAAGGCCTAAGCATAAGACAATAAAGCGCGTCTCCCCGAAGACATCAGCAAGTCACACAGAGACTCCAGAGAAGAAAAAGACCAGGCTGTCTTCTCCGAGGCTGGATCAATATGATTAGTATGCTGTGTATGTGCATGTGCGCATGATTGTGTGCGTGTGTGTGTGTTTGCATGGTGTGTGTGTGCGCATGGAGGTAGTATAGACAGGAGTTAGAATAGCAAAGGTTAATATCATACATCAGCTGCCATCTGCATACCCCTCTGAAGGAGAAAAAGCACTCTTTGTCTCTCTCCTCCCAGCAGGGTAGATCGCTGTAAGATTATACACCATCTGACATTTCACACTCGCTCGATGGAGAAGAATTTGGACACTGAAGTTACACTTTCTTTCAGGGGTGTGCAGGGGGCAGCCGTAACAGCTCATAGCAATTTAATACAAGTCTCAACAGCGGTTTTAATGTTTTACGCTCTAACACATACACTGTGATATCTGAGAATAATACTGAGACTTAAAGGTGCGCCATGCAAAATGGTCCCTTTAGACTCGGCTGACAAAAGATGCGTCGTTTGGCAGTTGAGTCTACATGGTTCTCGTCGTCTGAGCGGCTCGTTGATTAGGTGGCGTGCTTGTCCCGCGTTTTTGACGCTTGAGTGTAAAAGGTCCCCACCTCAGTCGACCCTCAGCAGTTTGGCAGAGTGCACCTTTAATATCATTGAGACTAATATATTTAACAGTGGTTTTCTAATAAAACACCAATGTTTCTTTTTTTTTTTTTTCTTGCAGGGAGTGGTGCATTAACAGCAACCCTTTAGAAACAGTGCTCTGACCTTTGCAGACAGTCAGACAGAAACCTTTCGTCTAAGCAATAAGAAGTTGCTGTGTGTGTGTGTGTGTGTGTGTGTGTGTGTGTGTGTGTGTGTGTGTGTGTGTGAGTGGCAGTGGTCTTAAAGATGTAAAGAATCTGTCTTTTCACTGCAAGCTCAGCGAGAAATGAGCAACATCTGTAAACTAAGCACACACAGAAAGTGAAACCTAATGCAGTTCAGAGTGAGAAAAAAGAGAGCGAGGCACACACACACACACACACGCACACACACACAGAAAGAGAGAGAGAGAGAGAGAGAGAGAGAAAGGAGATTCTGTGCTGCATGTGCGTTTGTGTGTGTATACGTCACACGTGTCTTTGTGTGTGCATTTGTGCTGATGTGTGCGTGCACTGTGCCTGCTTCCATGCATGCATTTCTGCTTGTGTGTGTGTGTGTGTGTGTGTGTATTTGTGTGAAAGCATGCCTTTAGTTCTACTTGATCATCAAGCTTAATGCTCCACTCTCTCAACCATGTAAGACCCTGCTAGGAAACCATCAAATATTTATACAACATTATCCCTGATCCTATAGCCTGTAAGTAAGGAGAACACTCTGCTGATTTTCTATTGCAATACAGAGTTGCAGGAATGGTCCTTGCCGATAGTTATTAGAGATCCAGTACTTTCCCCACCATCAGGTTTCTGGGGCAAATACCCAACTGGTTGTACCGCTACGCACCGGGACAATGATACAGCAATGACGGCGCGCCATCACAAACACTGTTTACAGCTCTCAATGCAGGATTTGTCACAGGTTTTGAAATTGTGATTGAGAGGGAGGATGGCAGAGGAAAAAAAAAGTGAGACAGAGAAAAAGAGAGAGAAAGAGTATTAATTCCACGTCTCAGGCGCTGAATGGCTGCTGCTGCTGCTCTGAAGGCTGTTTTATGGAGCAGAAACAGCCTGATCTCTGTGTTGTTTTCTCCCTGATTGATTGCTCTGGCCTGAGGCTCCTTCTGCGTTTTGTCTGAGTATTTACTGGAATGTTGGGAGGATAAAAATCACAGCCCTTGCCATCACACTACAGAGCCGGAGTGGAAAATACAAACAAACAGAAAGGCGGCGGAGAAGCCCACACACAGACAGACAAATGGAGAGTCAGCGGGCGAGATAGTTGTAGAAAGAAAGACAGGGAGGCAGAGGGACACTTATCACAAACACATGTAATGTGCAGACAAAAGCAATATGCGCACCGGATAATTTTTCCAGACAATGTTTGTGAAGTAATAACTATCGCAGGACTTCTGTAATGCACTTGGCCTATCCGACGGGATAAATCATCTCTGTATTAAGTCTCAGTAAAAACAGAGACGGGTGTATCAGCTCCGTCTACACATTGTAATCACGCCAAAAATGTTCGGTGCATCTTATGTAATTTCTGCTAGTTTACCCACAATTGTAAACATTTAACATTTATATAACTACAGTATATAAAACACTGATTCATAAAACATAAAGATCTGTAGATAGGGTATTCAGCCATGGGCCCCCTGTAGCCAACTAGATAATAATCCTATTGCCTGCAACAGAAAATCTGCAAAAGCTGCCGCAAGCATCACTCCTCTAACAAGTTGACCGTCTTTTGATAGCCTTGATTTTCTGTCTTCTACGTACAGCTGCATAAGAATCGTGCCACGAACTCAAAAAGTACTGCCGCAAGTCCCTGCTCCATTATCAAAAGACCTCCCCCAAAAAAGAATAAAACTGGGAAAAGTTATTTCCAACAGTTAGTTGCACCAGCTGGGGTTATCTGGGGTTATTTTAGCAGAGCATCTCACAGTAGGTAAAAGATGCTGGGATTTTTGGAGCACAGTCTGTAAAAGCTACTGAGATGACGAATTCGGACTGGACTAAAATAGTGACGATGCTCTGGTAATTATTACGTTACATCACCACCTACCCACAACACTAATCCCATCCGAATACGACTAAAGAGGCAAACAGATACATGGTGTATATTTGTATTTGTATATTGTATCTTTATCTTATCTTGGCTATGACAATAATCTTTTGCAGCCACACCTGTGTAAAAAAAAAAAAAAAAAAACAGGTCTGGTGAAATTTCTCCAACAGCTTGATAGAAAAGGGGATGAGATTGACGCCTTCCGCCATTCAAAGCAGTACAATTTTTGCCAGGGATATCTCTTTTTTACTGGTTACAGTTAAGCAGCAGACAAAAAAATTACTTTGAGCAAGACACAAACAACAGTGGATGATAGCAAAGGTGACAACTGCTTTAATCAAAGGTAAAAACGCTGTAGTGTAGTGCATTGAAGCATATTCTGCTGACTAAAAAAAAAAAAAGCATAATCATCAGGCTGAGGAGCTGCAAACACCTCATCAGCCCAATGTGCCGTAATGAGAATATAGGCCTTTGGCAAAATAGAATTAAGACTTGATTTAAGTGTTTTGTCTATTTTTTTTATGTTGCTTGTTTAATTTGTCCATAATGTTGGCACATTAACTTGAATTTGTTTGGCAGAGTAGCTAGCATTGTAGCTAAACTAAAGCTAAAGTGTTGTTCTCTAGCGGCTTGTGCAAGAGTCCTGATTTTCAAATTCAGAGACGAAATCAGCATCTATCATCCCACATTTTATGAAATATATTTTGTGTTATTTATTTATTTATTTATTTATTTATTTATTTACTTGCTTACTTTCTCATTTATTTATTTAGTTTATGTTTTATATCAGTGTTTGGCTGTGTGAGATTAATATGACAGAGTTATCCTTGTTTGACACACATACAAGAAGTCACCAAGACTGAATTGTGAAATATGAATTAAAACAGCCTTGTTAACTGTTTTTAATTCATATTAGAAACATATTTAGGGCCCAAATTTCATCAAAGATACAGAAATGGTCTCAGCCTTTATTTTGAAAAAGAAGTCAATGTCTGCACACTGAAAAATCAAAACTATCACAATAGATATAGATATAGATATAGATAGATATATGGTGTGCGAACTTTGACTTTTTCACTTACCTGTGATTTTCCCTGCACCTGTACCCAACTTTGTTTGGATGTGCACTCCACTGTATTATTTCTGACTCAACTTTTGTTTTGATATGATGGAGCATTGAGCTATTGAGAATCAACATGTTTGCTGAGTGCAGATAGGTGCTGAAAAGAAGAGGGACAGTAGTAAAACCACAGAGACGCACACAGACAGACGCGGGCCTGCACAGCAGACCCTGCGCTGTGATGGGCTGTGGAGAGGACAACCCTTGGCTCCGTCTGTCAGCGTGTCAGGTCCCTGTGTGCAGCAGCGTGGACGGAGCTGCGTTCTCAGTCTCTGGACTGTTCTGGCCGGGTTCCCCACTGTTGCAGACCTGTCATGATGACAGAGACAGACTGACACTCGGTAGCACTCAGAGGTCACTGCTTTCAATCTGTTTCCCTTTCCTTTTGCCCATTCATGTTTCCCACTCTCTCATTCAACTTTTCTCTCAAACACTGAACTTTCATTCCCTCTTTTATGCTCATTTTCTTTGCGGGGGGTCACAGAAACTAACAGACTGTACGATTTTGGAGACTGATTTTTCTATCTTTTTTTTTTTTTTTTTTTTTTTTTTTTTTACAATTTCCTTTGCTTATTTTTAAAATGGCGGTTTAAGATGTCGTGGTTATTTTCAAACGTCTATATTTCTCGTTTTTCTTAAAACATAGATAAAATCTGTCTAGTCAAAAGTGAAAAAAATGAGATAATCACACTTGTTTCCATTGCTAATCAGCTTGTTTCTGGAAGTGTTATTTTCTTGATATTAGTAAGCTGCCTTATTCAGCCTAATTTCCACATATTTTTACTTGTTCCCCGAAAAATGTCGTTAAATGTCAATGTCAGTTTCACTTAAGTGAAACTGTGTTGGAAACAAGTGAAATGATCTCATCCACTGGTAGATTTTTTTTTCACTTGTTTTAAGAAAGATTTTTAACTTTAATTTAAGATTAAATGACTTTCTGAGATGGAGATTTTTTTTTTTTCAATACATGATGAAAAACCTTCCTTTAAGTTCATCATTCAATATCTCTAAATTACGGGTCTTCCTGTCCTTTGTAACACTACAATTAGTTTAAATTCGGTGTTGTTGTTTTTTTTTTTGTTAAGTTGAAGTCTTTTTAGTTTCCATGTTACCCACATGTTCGATATCTCATTTTGGAACAGAACTTGTCATGCTCAGTTCCTTCGAAAATTGTGCGAGCGATGTAAAAACCGCACGTAAAGTATGTCAGCCTCTCACTGTTCCAGTAGTGTCAGCGCAAAGCTCGCATTTGTGTGTGCTTGTGTGTGTGTGTGTGTGTGTGTGTGTGTGTGTGTGTGTGTGGGTCTGCATGAGAATCTGTGTGTTTCCATTGTATCTTCAGCCCCGTGGTGGTATGTACTGTAGGAGGGGAGTTGATTGCATAATCCTGCAAACCTCAGAATGGTGCTTGTCAGATGATAATCTGCCCACTCTGCAGATTACTGCTCAGATTAACACACAATGAACACTGGGAAGGTGTGGGAGATAACACCCCCAATTTGTGTGTGTGTATGTGTGTATAGGCTATGTGTTAAAATGTGTGTGAGTGTGTGTGTGTGTGCATACACGCACGCATGTGTGCATGTGTATCCATGTATTCGTGTTTGGCTCATTTCTCTCTGCTTGTGTGATGGCAAAGGAAACACACACTTACACACACACACTTCCTCCTATAGCCTGAGGGGGCTTACAGCTTATTATGAGTCCTTAGTGGGAAGGAGGAGAGAACAAGAGGCCGACTTCACTTAAGTGGTGGCAGACAGCAGAGACAGAGAGATTTACTCTTCTTATTCCAGCACAGAGAGATCTAAAGCATCTCAGTGTGTGATTAAGAGAAACTACTTCTGTAATGCTATAATACCTGAATGTCTGCCGGTGAATTATGTGATAAAGCGCACACGTGTGGTAACAGTTCATCTGGGCAAGATTATTTATTGTACTGAATAGAGAGAAAATACACACATTTGCATGGAGCTGCGTCGATTTCCACTTGATGAGTCAAATTTCTCTCTCTGTCTCTCTCTCTCTCTCTCTTTCTCACCACCTTCCTCGCTCGTGTCTTCCACCAGTCTGCCCCGCGCCTGCTCTCTTTCTTCCCCCATCCGCATTCTTTAGGCAGTCACGCCGTGTGTGTGTGTGTGTGTGTGTGCGTGCGTGCAGGCATGTCCATCCCCATTCTGTCAGGTTTATTTCTGTTATGTTTCTTAATTAGCTAATAAAGGTCATGGCATCTCTCCGTCGGGTGGGAGGGGGGCGGCGCATGCAAATGAGCCAGAAGGTCAGATGGATTAGTGACCGCCTCACACCGCCCAAATATGGACACGACCGTGCTGCCATACAAATATCTGCAGACTGTTAAAGTGCTTCCTACTTACCAACACACACACAGACCCACTGATATAAACACACTGGTTCACTCAGCTGTTTTGTTTATGGACAAACATTATTAGTGCCAGGCCAGTGGCAAATTCTCATGTTTTCAGTGCCACAAAGATACTATTTATATCTATTTTTTTTTTTCATTCTCTATTTTTGCGTAGCTTTTTTGAGCGTGTGTGCATTATAATCTGTATGTGAAAACACGAGATAAACATGCACTCATTCAAAATGTCTCCATTGAATCATGAAGTGCTCTCTCGACGCTCTTGTCTACATAACACGAGGTGCTTGAATGCCTCTGTAGATAAGATAAGAGAGGTGTGCAGATGCTACAGTGCTGACACAGTCTGTGCTCCAGTGTTGAGAGTGTATCTGTTACTGCTCTTTAGGTCTATCACCTTTCGCAGCAGAGCTTGTCTCGGTGTCCTTTAGCCCTAAATCACCAGCCTGTCTGCATGTGTGAAAGCTCTCTCTCTCTCTGGGTCTATAACTCATCCTGTCTGGCTGCCTGGGCTCTACCCTCCAACTCTCTCTCACCCTCTCTCTCTCTCTCTTCCTCTCCCATAACTCACTGGGTCTCTCTCCTGCTCTAACCTGCTCACTCACTCCTCTCTCACAGTCATACATGATTATATCTCGCAACACTCTCTCGCTTTCATTTTCTTCCTCTCTACATTCTTTGCCTTTCTCTCTGCCTCCCTCTCTCTTTCTCACTTTCTCCCTATCTCTCTTAAATATCGTTGAAATCCACTTTTTGACACAGCATCATGCTCTGAGTCATGCCGGTGCCCCCCCCTCCTTGTTCTGCATCTCTTCCAAATCCCACCATTCATCTCCTTCTCTCTGTTGGGTGGTTGTCTGGCGGCCTGCCTGACTTACAGCCGGCAGGATGATGGACATGGGGTGAGACCCGGTGAATTGCACTCCTCTGCAACACAGCACAACAGAGACTAGACACTACTGTATAACACTGCGCTGAATACAAAATGATATGGAGTGGAGGGTGATAGACAAAACAGAGCTCAATTGGAAAGGAATGATAAACAACACGGCAGTCGGTTGAGGGGAGTTTCAGTCTTTGAGCTCATTATGTTCATGAGCGAAGATAAACTCAGCCGCATATCGGGGCAAGTTGAAACTAACACTCTATATAATAACAGAGATCTGAATTAATGTGAAACTTTCCACATATGATGAAAACAGATAACAGTAAGTACATCTATCTGCGGTTGCAGGGTGTTTCGCCTACAGCATTAAAAGTGAAGCTAAGAGCGAGTCAAACTTTGTCAGTGCCATATCTTCAGTTAAGCAGGCCTTCATAGGAGATGATAGAGAGAATAGGACTTTCTTTGTTTAGATCCCGTCTTCCTTCTTCTCCTCCTCCTCCTCCTCCTCCTCCTCTTCACTCCCTCTCTCCTTCAATCTGTACGATATTTACCCAGACTCCAGCTGTTGTTTTAAAACCATGCTCCAAGCCTTAGCTGCCTCAAACTAAAAAAAATCAGTCTGCATCGCCTTCTCCTGAGAAAGCGATGCAGACACGCGTATAAAAAATACAAACAGTGCTCCAGGAGCGTGTTTTATAGACACTGTGCAAGGGTGCCTACCTCTCTCCCTCTCCTCTGTAGTCCAATATTTTTGCCTCCCTCCTTGACATTAGATCTGTCTGAATATTTCCAAGGAACACTTTTTCCCTCATGTAATTTGTGTTCCTTGTGCTTTTACTTTTAAATATGCCAGTTATTCCATAACTCTAACCCCTACCATCTTAAACCGGGAGTCACCCCTTCCCTAAAGCCCCCTCTGACTTTGGCTCTCCTCCATTTTCTTTTTTTTTTTTTTTTTTTGTTTCCTCTCATGATTTTCCAAATGAAAACACGTCTCTTCTTCTCAGAATGTCTCTTTATCCCCTTGGCCATAGGTTTTAGAGTAGCTTTTAGTGTTTAAAAAAAAAAAAAAAAAAGGTACAGACCATAATCACCTGAGGTGCATGCACAGCCATCTGCAGAATTACAATAACACAGGCATTTAAATAACTGAGCTCAATCTGTATCTGCTGTATATCTCCTCTGGTTATGACTCATATTGCGAGCTCAGTCTATGTGAGCTTAGTTTCAGTTTCATGTAATCCTAACATCCTACATATGAAGCGGTATATCACTGCCGTACATGTTTGTTTCCATGCAAACACAATGGGGATATAATTAGTCGGTAGCTGCTTTGCAGTTAGGCTTCCCCACGCTACTAATAAATGCTTACAATAAAGACTGAGGCTGTATGTCATTCCTGCTATTAGCTACTGTACAGTGTTGTCAGGCAGACTGCGTGAGAGTACATTACATACATTAGCAATGTTTCCATTCTCTCTCAGTCCTCTGTGCAAATGATTACAATAAATGCTCCATCACACTATAACGATGGGCTTTACAATAATGGGCCATAAATTAATACAGTGCTCAGCAGTAAATAGTATTATGCTGGTACCGTTTACAGTGCGCAAACGTATATGGCTGGATTGGTGGATAATTACCATTCACAACAGCAGTCAGAGTGAGACAATAGCCACTTACTGTCCATTTGTCACCAGCAAGGAAAGAGGGGGAGGGACTGCATTCTGATCAAGGCTATCGATGCCTAAAACATCATTGATTTCAACAAGAGATCAATAAGAGCATCACTAGCTGGGCCCTATCATTATTAAAATATACCAGCGGTTGCCTTCGCCGCGCCTCTCTAATCCTACAGAATGGGAGAGCAGGTGTGAAAACCTTATTAAGGAATAATTCACTCCTCTGTCTGTGTCATTTGGGCTTTGTCTTATCAGTGTGATCCCTCCCACATGAGGCTACGTGTGTCTGCCTGTGCACACTCATACAGGACACACTTTGAGTGAGTGGCAAGCAAGCATACGTGTGTGTGTGTGTGTGCGTGTGTGTGTCTGAGTGAGGCGAGTGGGACGAGGGTGTGCTTCCATATGAAATGTACACGAGAGTGAATCTCAGTGGTGTTAATGGCTTTTTAAATGTCAGGGAAAGTCAGGGAATGATAAAAGAGAGATCTGTTATCCACTGTCCTCATGATCACCGTGGAGCACGCTGCTGCTCTCACCCCGCTAAGGAGCCTCTGTATGAGGGTGTGCTTGTGTGTGTGTGTGTGTGTGTGTGTGTGTGTGTGTGTGCGTGCATCAGTGTAGGTGTAGGCCAACTTCTACCCGTGCTGATGTCAGCATGATTTATGCACCAATCAGATCAGCTCTGAGAGAGAGAGAGAGAGAGAGAGAGAGAGCAGGGAAGGAGGTGCAAGGTATTGCCGGCTGGTTTATTATGTTTCACTGAAGACTGTTTTCCCTCCATATTCAAACAAATCAAAATCAAATTATCTGAATCAGTCAATTTAATGGTCAAGCACCACAAACGCATTATCAATAGGGCTGTGAAAAAAAATTACTTTTTTAACTTTTAATCGTGATTCATCTCAGATTTTCAATTTCATCATGATAAATCACATTTTTTTTTATCACATTGAAAATGCCGTATTTTGTTATTCAATTAGTTAAAGTATCGCAGTTCTTCATTAGCAAGAAAATCTGCACAAAGAAGAAAAATACTTTATAATATTTTGCATGTTTTCCTTAAAATCAAAAGAAGTGCAATAAAGACCCAGTTCACACAACTTGTTCAATGTGAAGTAAATTGAGCTCTTCACTTATCTTCCACAAACAAAACTAAGCAACTCTAGCTTAGCCTGGTCCCGGGAGTCCTGGGAGAGGACGGCTCCCGGAGAGGCCGACTTCTGTCAGGACTTTTTCTCCCATCTCTCAGCTCCCGACTTCAGTAGGAGCTTTCAGTTTGAGCCGGTAATGCTGTTTTTAACAAGTGTTTGGTTTGGCTTGGCCTCCAATGCCCCCTTGATTAGCAGCTAGCTGACCTAATAAATAACTAAATAAACAATGATAGCTCAAGTAAGTCATGATACAGTCTGCATGAGCTAAACACTCTGTCACCTGTACCTAAATACATCCCACACATCCGTAAAGCACACACACTAACCAACAAACTAGATGAAATCACAACTTACCTTGTGTGTGTCTAGAGTTAACTATTCAAATTCAGTTCAAGGACTCGCACGGTAGAATATTTATCACATATTCTTTTCTTTTTTTTTAATTACTCAAATTCCACTGCACACAAGGCGCATGTTAGTTTTGATTTGTTAACCGAGACATCTGGGAGCCTTGTAAAGTGAAAAGAGCCGTTCAGTATCACTGAACACACTGGCACAGGTGCACTTAAGGGAGAAATTAAAAAAAAAACAAAAAAAAACATGCAATTAATGCAATTAAAAAAAACATTTACATATTATGTGCCTAATATGAATCATATGCAGTTAACACTTTAACAATGATTATGCCTATTATGTTGTATGTTTTCACTCTATATCCACAGGAGTGACAATGAGAAACACTTTAATTAACAATTTGTCTTGGGGAGAATAAACTACACACATATCACAATTGCCCATGAGGTTTTTATGTGTAGTCCAGTCCATATTTTCTCCCTCAAGTAATACACACACACACACACACACACACACACATACAGGGAGGTAGAGAGAGAGAGAGAGGGAGAGAGAGAGAGATCAGATGTGAAAGCAGCGGCTTCCTGTCAGCGGTCCCTGCAGTAAGGGGGTGAAGCCAGAGGTCTAATGCATCGTTAAGCCCAGTATTGTGTCCCGCTGGACCGGGGCTCTCTCAGCTCACTGCCCTGCAGCCCAGCCGGCCGCTGACGCTGCCCAGAGCCTCGCCGGCTCGCACTGACTCCCAGTCCCACTCTCAAGGAGACATAATCTCTCTCCTGTCTTCTCTCTGTCTTCCAAATCCTCCCTAAAATCCACACAATCTGTGCTCTCTAAATAAACTGTGTGTGTGTGTGTGTGTGTGTGTGTGTGTGTGAGTGGTTTCCGCGGTGCCCTGGCCCACTCTAACAGAGGGTTGAGTGATGTCACAGCAGACTGCATTTTAATAGAGAGGGAAGCAATTAGAGAGGGGACAGGGCGAGAGGTGGAAAGATGGAGGGGCTGTCTGTGTGACACACATTACACACAGTTCACACACACATACACACTCACAAGCACACACTCATTACTAAGGATGAGTTAATTAATTGCACAGTGATTCACGGTACTTGTAATTAATCTCGTAGGTATGTGAGTGTGTTTTGGAGAGGTGACTCTACACCCTCCCATTTATAATGTGCACACACACACACACACACACACACACACACACACACACACACACACACACACACACACACATGCATGCATGCACGCACGCACACGCGCACACACACACACACACACACACACACACACACACACTTTACGCTTACTCTTTGACAGCACTTCCTTTTAAATATTTTTCCATTAAATCATTTTTAAGTTTGTGTTTTGCTGCACTTTGTTATTCCTTTTATTGACAATGTTCTGCCAGAGTAACAAAAATCTCCAAACTTTTCTCATCACTTTCAAACTTTCAGCTTCTGGAATTTGACTTTGTGACAGAACCTGCACGGGGTGTTTCCCTGCTTTTTGCACAATGCATGCTGCACTGAAAAAAAATAAATAAATAAATCTTAACAAGCCATTTAGTCTCATAGTCACTATTGAAATCTTGTATTTATTAAAAAGAGTAATGAGGATGAAATGATCGCAGTTGTTTCCGGTCCAGTATCACCTGTTTCAGGAAGTTTTCTGGGAACAGGTTTAGATATGTTGAAACAAAGCCGAATAAAGCCCTAGTATCTAAAAAGTGACACTAAATTCATTTGACTGATTTCAATTTTTTTTCCCACTGGTTTGAAACAATACAATACTTAAACACTCAATACGAGATTACTGACTTTGTAAGATGGAGTTTTTTATGCATTGTGGGACAGATGCCAGCCCCATAGATTTGAATGGGAAAAAAAAGTGGGGATGGAAAATGGATGGATGCATTGATGGAATTTGATTAAGTTTGATTGAATTTACAGGTCTAATTTACAGCGTCTCCTAATTAGCAAGTCTGGTGGAGCGGGGCTGTTACGGTGAATGAGAGACAGGCAGGTGAATTTCCAGGACTGTAAAAAAAAGGGAAGGATGGATAGAGTGAGTGTATGAACAACTCACAATATGTTTGCAACACCCACAGAGGAGCTGTATCTCACCGTGAAACACGGAGTGGCCACAGGAAGAGTGAGATCTCGTATTTATGCATGCAAATACGCGGCAGAACCCACAACCAAAGGCGTGCACACATAAGCGCACGTGCACCAGCATGCACGTACAGCCGTGCATCTGCAGGGAGGATGATTTACTGCTAATTTAGCTGGGAGTCAGTGGGGTACAGCTATGACCTCATCGAGCTCTTTCATATCCTACCTCTGTGTGTTTTGGTTCTGCTTTTTATTTGGTTAAAAGGCTTTTCACCCAAACAGCCCCAATTAGAGAGAGAGAGAGAGAGAGAGAGAGAGAGAGAGAGAGAGAGAGAGAGTGCACAGTGTGATCTACCATTTATTTACCTTACAGAACCTCGGTTACATCATCTCCCGGCATAAATGGCTTTTATTTCTTCTCGGAGCTCTTAGCACATTCCTCTTTCTTTTTTCTTTTTTTTTTTTTTTCTTCTTAGACCGGTCCAGTTGAAAAATGATGCGTATTAATCTTGGGCCCTTCTACCCATGAGCCTTTGCATTCAGCAGCACGAGCAGGAGTTGGGCAATCACATTTGGAAATTAAACAAATAAAAAAGTTGAAGATAGCTGAGTGAGTGATGAGGCCGGCCCATTGGAAGCAGCATAAATCTCCTCCTGTCACCACCCCACCTCTGCCTACACACATTTGGATATTGTTATGATTTTACTGTGTTCGCATATATCGGCCTAATTTATTAGAATCAAACACCATCAGGTTTATTTACAGGCGAGTTTTGGTCCGCCGCCAATAACGCCATTAAGTGCATTGTTCGAGAGTGGTTACATGATCAAATCCACAATAGTAATTGTGAGTGGAGAGAGGCTGGAGCGTTTCTCAATGAGGCGATTATCTGTGCACAGGTTATTATGCTATTTCACTATGACATGTAAATCTGCATCGCGCCGTCAATCACAAGCCTCTGCTGACTGGGAAGTGATGTGTGAGAACGCCGGCGCCAACGCCACGGGGACGAAAAAGGGACGACGGGAAAAGGTGTGAAAGTGAGCGGCAAAGAATAGAACAGGAAACTGGTGCAAGAAAAACTCAGGGAAAGACAGCGCGTGTGTGTTTGTGTGTGTGTGTGTGTGAGATAGAGAGAGAGAGAGAGAGACAGAGAGGGGGAAAGAGGGAGAGAGATGGTTTATAAAAAGAAGAGAGAATCATTATGGCTCCAGATGGTCCCAGTCAGAGGCAGGAGAGGACGTCAGACACTCGTTCTCTCTTAACCCCCTCCTCTCATGTCCCTCTCTTCCTCTCTCTCTCTCTCTCTCATTCAGTCACTCCTCCTTTTTTTCCCCACCTCCTTCCTCGCTGTCCTTGCCTCCCCTGTCACTATAGTCTTTTTTTAACCATATACAGTATAGACGTGTGTGTGTGTGTGTGTGTGTGTGTGTGTGTGTGTGTGTGTGTGTGTGTATACGCGTACTACATGTATTTGAACTCCATCTAGGTAAGAATGTGTTGTAAGGATCGCTGTCTAGTGGAGCCACAACACGTATCCACCGCCTCACTAGAGGTGACTAGAATTTATGATCGAAAATGTTTTTTTGCCTCATGTTGAAGACTTACAGCCCTCAAGAATTCACATGCTCACACACACACACACACACACACACACGGCAGAAAGAGAGACGGAGAGAGCAGGGGTCTGGGGCTAAGTAAGCAGTGCACCGGGTTATGCGTCATTTACCACGGCTCAATAACAACCTTGCTCTCTGCCCGACACACCTGGTCACACAAGATGACACTCACTGTCCTCTGAGAACACACACACTCGCACACACAAACACAAACACACACACACACACACAAACCCAGAGCGTATCTTCTTTCGCCCTATGGTGGCCTTAACCAGACACATTACATCCCCACTCCGCTATCTGGTTGTGACAGATGTATTTATGTAATGGTTTTGATAGGTATTGATTCACACGGCACAGCCAGTTAAAAAGCAGAGAAAAATGAGATTTTAAAATCAACATGGCTGCTGGAGAGGAGGAGGAGGAGGAGGAGGAGGAGGAGGGCGAGGAGTGGAGGGGCCTGATGGCTAACTAGAGGACGACTGACACAGGGAGAAAAGGTGAGCGAGAAAAAGATGAGTGTAGAGAGTAGAAAGGTCAACAATGACGGCGTGACCTATAGTGGAAAAAAGCTCAAGTTGAGAAGATGAATTGAGTCGGGAAAGCGCAGGGACACGCCGCCTGATCCTGCCACCTCTCACACACACTCGCACCGCGCCTCTCAGAATCATCCTGCATACACACACACACACACACACTGCAAAGTTTCTTGAATCAAGAGTCAATTTCTTGAGTTGATCTGCCTTGTTCAGCCTTGTTTCAACATACTTCCTCTCGCAAAAAAAAAAAAAAAAAAAAAAAAAAAAAAATCCTGAAACAAGTGACTGAACTGCTTTGGAAATAAGCACATTCATTCATTTTTTTTTTTATCTGGTCCAGTTGAAAAACTGTTTTTATTAATCTTAGGCACTTCTACCCATGATCCCTTGCATTCAGCAGCACGATAGGAATCAGTATTTGAAAAGTTGATGACAGCAGAGTGAGTGATTAAGCCCGATTGTGAGAAAACATAAACATATTCATATTTGTTCCATGCAAACATTTCCAACACAAGTGAAACTGCTTTGGAATCAGGTGGAATTATTTCAACAGAATTTTTATTCCACTTGTTTAAAGAAAAACAAGATTTGAAAACTGAATATGAGACTAAATGAGTTGTTAAAATGGAGACTTTTTTGCAGCACACACACACACACACACACACACACACACACACACACACACACACACACACACACGCCGCACTACAACTTTCCCTCATGGCGTGCACTTGACTCGTATGACTCGCATGTGTACGTGTGTGTCTGCACACAGGTACAGGTGTCCTCGTGTTTGACCGTGCACTTGTGTGGACTTGCGAGATCACATACATGCATGTGTGTGTGTGTGTGTGTGTGTGTGTGTGTGTGACCTTGGCGTGGCCTGGTGGTAAAGTGGGGCGTCAAGAGAGTCAGTGTGTGAGCAGCCAAGCGTTCTCCCACAGATTAGCAGGCTTTATTACTGCCACCAACCACTGGCCTGACAAATCCTCTTATTTCATTTTACCTTCCTTTACCTCTCCCTCACTCTTTCTCTTTTCCTCACTCTTTCCCCGTCCCTTTTATTTTCCCACCCCCCCTCCTCCTCGTCACCCCTCCCCCCCCTCCCTTCCTCTTGGCTGTGCGCTAGCGTCGCATGCTTCACCCTGTGCCCTGCTTGGCTCCCTCACAACATTTCTCCCATTTCCCCCTGCCTTTCCTCCCCACTTCATTATACGGAAACATCCCGATTTTCTCTCTTCTCACACTGCTTTTTTTTTTTTTCTCAATATTCTTCCTCCTACTCCTCATTGTCTCTCCATCCTCCATACTGCTCTGCTAATACCTATACAGCTCTTTCTCGCTGCCGCCTTCCTCCACTCCACCTCTTGCTCCTCCCCTCCCTCCATCTCTCCCCCTCTCCCTCCCTCTCTATAGTGTGATGAATCTGTAGACAGGGGCTAATAATTGTACTTCAGCCCAAGTGCTCATTTTTCTTTGTGTTTGAAAGCTGTGACAGGCAGGAGCTCTTTTTCTCTATTCCACCCCCAACACCTCCCCCCATATCCCCTCTCTCTCTCTCCCCCTCCTCTCTCACTCGTTCTCTCTCCCCCCTCTCTCTCTCTCTCTCTTTTCTTTCTTTCCTCACACAAAGGGTGAATAAAATAACTCAGGGTTTACAAGGTCATGCTGTCTAGTGGTGAGGACACGCTGGGGATTTGGGGCTGGAAGGATTTCCTCAAAGGTGCCATGTTGAGGCTTCAATAAAAACAGAGAAAGTTATAGATTGCACAAGCGGATCCGCAGGGGGAAATAAGTGCATTTGATAGTGAAAAGCCTCATTGAATCACAACTATCTGGATCAAAATTGTATCCGTGTTGCTCCATGGATTAAATATATATATATTAAAAAAAAAAAAAACATGACAAGCTGAAGCATTCCCTTGCATACAAACTTCGTGCCACCAAACCAGATCTATTTATTAAACAACTTTCATCACTTTCTTAGACACAAATACTATAAATACTGTATAAATAAATAAATAAAAAATCTTCCTGTAATACAGCACTTTCACATCTTTCTTGTCCAACAGTGTGTTAACAGTTCCAGCGTGTGTTGTTTTAATGGGGTGCCAGACAGTAGGATGTCTATTTTAGCACTGCTGGTTCATTACATCTCAGATAGAAACGCATCCGGTGCAGCAAAGGGTGGGGGTGGAGGGGGGCAGTCCCGTCGTACTGTTCACCACCAAGGCATCTCACACACACACACACACATACACACACGGGCGCACGCACACACGCACATGCACACACAGCCACAAAAAATAGCAGACTGGAAAATATTGCAATTGGTTTGTGGTGGGTGAAGTAAAATTACATTAAAGATCAGCAAAACAGGCCTTAAGATTTTTTTTTTAAAAGAGATTTATCTTTTCTTCAAATACACTTTTTTTATTAAAATGTACAAATTAAGTGCAGCAGAGTCAGGAAATGTTTCTATCATTTTTATTTTGTCTACATTGATTAAAAAAAAAATGGAATCTCAGGCTCGGTCCTAAAAAAAAAAAAAAAAAAAAAAAAAAAAACAAGTCTGCAAGCAAAGCACATGTACAGATATTGGAGGCAAATAATATTTCCATCGACTCAACAGTGGTACTTTATGAAAATTGATCAACAGTTTTAATCACAATGTCATCCTCAAAAGAGAGAGAGATGGAAAGAGAGAGCGGGCAGGAGAGCAAGAGAGAGTGAGACTTTATTGCCTGTTGTAGTTAGATGGTAAATTTCCTCCTGGCAGATATTTATTGAGTTAGTTGAGTCTGGAGAGAGCTTTAACATTGATTGTGATCATTAAATATATCCGCTCGAAATGGCAACATGGCATTCCCTCAGTCAATGGAACCAATAGAAGTAGAACAAAGGCATAATCAAATCAATCCTCTCATAATTATTCTTTGAGAGGTGAAATTAATCACAAGAAGAAATAAAAACAATAATGGAAAATGAAATGATCAGTCATAAACAATTACGGTCCAAATTGAAATAAACTCAGCGGAGGGAGGAAGAAAAAAAAAAAAAAAGGATTGTGAATCCAATTAATTAAAATAACATTCTAATGTATAGACTTTATATGGTTTACATAGTCAAATGTTTATTATATTGTTCTTGTACTGTTACTGCGAGAGAGAGAGAGAGAGATGCAGATGTAGACGGATAGAGACAGAGGAAGAGATGCAGATTGAAAAGAGAGAGAGAGAGAGAGAGAGAGAGAGAGAGAGTTTATGGGGCCATGACTGTGGGGTCAAGGGATCAAGGTCCTCCTCCTGTGAGAGCCGTGCCTCTCTCTCCTCCCGGCTCCCTGAGAGGAAGTGTAGGCTATTGATTAGCTATCAGATGATTCCGATAGGACCTGATCGATAGGGCTTTGTATGAAAGCCAGGCAGGACCCTCCCTCTTCACTCAGGCATACACCCATAGATCTGCCGCCGCACTGCACAGCCGCACAGACATCTTAGGAGCCGCCGGGCGCTCTGCTTGTTTGTTGTTCGCCCAGAGATTCTCCTTTGTGTCTCAAGTCCGCCCCTCCAATCGAAGGCATCCTCAAACTCTGAGTGCACTCCGTGTGTGTGTGTGTGTGTGTGTGTGTTCTGCAGCCTCACTTTCATAGGTTGTCATCGACTAGTTAAACCTGTAAGCTTAGCTGCCACCAAACGCCCAACATTAATACGTGTGTGTGTGTGTGTGTGTGTGTGGTGTGTGAGAAGAATAGATTTATTAGCGAAGGCGATCCATTTCGGCATGTGGCATTAGTCATTAGCTTCCTGATGTATAAACATAAGCAGCTGACACCGCTCTTGCACTTGGTTTATTCCCTCTTTGAGCATGTGGCGTCACTCTCCTTACTATCGCAGAAGCGGGTGGAGATAGAGTGCCAAAAAATTACAAAACAATCAAAATCAAAGGATTACTCTGTGTAGCTTTGACTCCTGCAGTTTTATTCAAACAAAACAGAAATGATCATATCACTTACAAAAGCACATACAATTAACTCAAAAATTAAGGGACATTATCCTGATGCTTGTGGGGTGATTTACCTTATTTCAAGACCATGAAACTGCATTGGAGACATGTGGAATTATTACATTGAGATGCTGTATTGGTTTCTTTTTTATCGATTTAAGGACTTGTTATAATGGATCTAAACAGCTGGCTTGCCCATTTAATGCTGTAGTGAGTCCTCCCTACTAGGAAAATGACTCTACATATAGTGTGCACAGTATGTATGTTTTTGTGTTTGTAGAGTTTGCCTCAGGAAGCCCAACAGAGTCTCAGCAACATGTGAAAATACTCGGGCCGTCACTTTACTGAACTGTCTGTCCTGAGGAACGAGACATTCTGGACAGATGTCTCATTGAAATCCTTGCTGGGCCCATGTGACATGATGACAAGTGTTGCAGTGTATGTGTGTGAGTGTGTGTATGTGTGTGTGTGCGTGTCTGTGATGTGATGTATCTCTGTTCCAGGTATGTCTTATGCTGTGAAAGGACAGCGATAAGACACCTGTACTGTACGGTACAGATTATAACAGAACAGGGCAGGACATTGGTATCAGTTTCTGTGCAGGCCACAGCTGTGTATAGGCACTGCATGTTTCTGACTCAGTGTGTGTGTGTGTGTGTACTTTTGCACAAGTGTGTTTGCATCTGAAAGGAAAAAATTGCAATGACAAGAGAGAGACAAGTGGTGAGAAAGCAGCGACAGAGAGTGGAAGGTGAAGAATGGATGGAGAAGGGAAAGAGAGTCGTGCATCATGATATCACTCAGAGTCTCTCTCCCTGTGTGTGTGTGTGTGTGTGCGTGCGTGTGTGTTCTGCTGCTTTCCTGACAGACAGAGCGACACCATCCGGCAGCTATCCAACTGACCAGCCATGTGTGAGAATGCGGGTCAGCTGTGGGATTGGCAGCTTGATCTGCCAGTTACACCCAGGGCTGACATGCTTTCTGCTCCGGCTCGCAGCACCGAGAGAAATTTTATTTATTGTTTTATTAAGTGGGTCATCAACACCACTCACAGTGCCCTCATCCTGTTACTGAAGCCTGTACACGTTTATCATCTCACACTGAAAAAAAAAATCCATCTTAATAAGTCCATTAGTGTAATAATCTTCTCCTTCCAGAGAGAAGTGAAAAAAAAAACCTGCCAGTGGGGAAAGATAGTCCAACTTGTTTCCAATGCTGTTTCACATTTTCTTTTCTTTTTTCTTTCTTTCTTTTTTTTTTTTTTTTTTTTGAGGGGGGCAGTGTGTCTTGTTAGAAAAGTAAGACTTTACTATGAGAATAAACAACTTGATAAGATGGTTTTTCCTGCAGTGAGAAGCAGAGTCAGAGTTAACTTGCTCTCCACACAAACATCTCCCCCTAATGGCCTGCAAATGAATGGACTTCTACTTTCTGTGACTGTAAGAATGACACACATTACTGTAAAACAGGCTTTTATTGAATATGCTTTCTTTTTTTTCTTCTTCTTTTTTTTCCCACAGATATCATGACACTGGAATGCTGATGTTTCAAGAGCAACCCACGGCACCCAGACTGCCATAAAGCACAATGTCTCAAAAGTGTCCCGACAGCGTCTTCAGGACAACAAATCCACAGCAAACCCCAAGCCAGGGCTACACGACAAAACAATGACAATAACGGGAGACAGCAATCATTCACAAGCTTGTGGTCACACAACAAAGGAAGAAACACAGAAATTAAGATCCTGGACTCTGGAAACCAACATTCTCGGCCATCTGTATTTGTTATATATATCTATATGGACACAGCTCTGACCCAGTATCATCCTATAAATACCTCCAAATTGTAATTAAGACTTATCAGAGTATAGATTATTAATATGTAGGTTGAGTCAAATAGCAAACAGGGAAAAAAATAGGTGTCCACACCCCTTTAGCACATGCCCAGCAATCAGGATGTTGTAAATATTGTACAGAAAAAGGATAGGGACATTGATATGAAACGAAACTATTGCATAATATTGTATATAGCCATGAGAATCATACCTCTGGTGTGTTTATATATACATGAGTGTCACATACCCATTACTCCTTATTTCTTTTATGCCCATAAAAAGTTAGCACAATGATTAACCAACGGTCTCTTGTATCTCAATAGGAAAATTCAACATCTACGTAGATTTAGACTTGAGGATACTGAATATACAGACATAATTGGGAAGACCCACTATTTGTCATATAGTGCACTATTGCTGAAATCGGATGCATATGCCGTAGAGTGTATGCTTGCTAGGTAACCCTGTATGGTCAAGCGAGACCCGGTCATTTGCTTCTTTGAACTTTGCCCTTCTAAATGGACGGTTTTGAAACGGAGACGACGTGAGAGACTCGAAGAGATGCAACCAGGGTTAAGAGACACAGAGACATAAAGGAGATCCCTGACTCCGTCCTCAAGAGACACCCTGGATAATCTCTCCCTTCCACTCCCCTCGTATTGTAAACTACCGCAGCTCAAGCTGTGATTTATCCGATAGTGTATATGAGACCCCTCCTGTACTGTATATGTACTGTGTTTTAGCCCCCCCTTAGTGATGTGACGTATCCAGGTGGAGCTCTGTGGTTTGGCAGCTCTCTTGTACAGTGCAGTCAGAAAACAACTACTATTTAATCAGTTCATAAAAAAACAACTTGGTGTCACCATAACCCGCCACCGTCTTTCCTGTTTGGCTTGGTCCGGCTCCTTCTCCGGCTGTGTCCGTCAGAGGGCCTGCACGCCCGCTGGCCGCTCTGACACCAGGCGCTCGCTGAGCTCCCAGAGGCTGGCGGCGCTGATCTGGTCCTGGGCCTGCGGCGAGGGCAGGCAGCGAAAGCAGTTGTTGAAATACATGCCGCCGATCCCCTCCAGCTCTGGAGCGACGGCACAGTACACCGTGGTGGCTGCCCCCTGTTGCTGTGGACAGAGAAAGACACACACACACACACACACACACACAGAATAAAAGCTAAGTGTGAGACTGAGACAAAATAAGACAGCGTGAGCCTAAAAGAGGAGACAAACAAATCTACTGACACACTAGAGGACGTGTTTGGTCAAGAGAAACAGAGAGAGGATGAACAGAGGAGGCCAGCTATACCGCTTTGTCCTCTGTGAGACACACACACACTCACACACACATACACACACACACATAGACACACGCACAGAGGAGACAAGAGGACAGTGCGTCCACAAATGAAAGAAAAAAAAAAAACTCCACACGCTGTCTCTCTGTTTTTCCTGCAGCCCATAATGACTGGGTCATATTACCATGGGAACGACATAACCCTGTACATATATTTATATACATATATTTATTTATTTCTCTACCCAGTGTGTACAGGACTTCTGGCTATAGGACCATGTGAATCCTGATGTATAGACTCACAGAGGAGAAGGTGAAATCATGGACAAGAAAACCACACCAGCTTCTCTCTGGATGGGAAATCGCCAGGGAAACCAAGGCTTTTATGTATATTGTAAAAGAGGAGGTTTTAATGCCGTGATGATGAATATGTATATTTTCACATTATGTGTATTTGGGTTGAGCCAGACTTTAAAAGTAGAGAATACCTGCTGGAAAATGACGCAACTAGAATTCTGTATGTATGTTTGTGTTTAAATCAGAGGTCGGTGGGTTAGATTTTCCAAGATAACTAGGCAAGCGATATTTTCACATGCAAAAAAAACAAACAAAAAAAAATTAAAAAAACAAAAAGAAAAAACAAACAAAAAAACACAAACACACACATACACATACAATACAAAGCTTTTCCTCTGTCTCTTTCTCAGTAAGTCCTCTCTCATTTTCTTGGCTGGTTTAAATCTGAACATCACACGAGTCTCAACCCAGAAAATGACACCGTTTCATGTCCTCTCGCACCGAAATGCACCGTATAAAGAAGTAAAACAGTGTTTAGATGTGACCTGCTAAGTTCCTCTAATACACCCCGTCCCATCAGTCAGTAATTAGCAGGGATATTCTTGGAGGAGGGAGATTTCTCTGGCATTTTCAAATGCTGCAGAAGAAACACGTCAAAGAGAATTACACACATAGCCCAACTGCTCAAAGAGGGATCTTTCATGTTGCAGCTCTTGCTAAAAGCTGCTGTGACAGCTTCCCTGCAAACTCTGGGCTGGAGACGACTTCTATACGGCCACATGAAATGGCTTGCCTCTTTATCTCCCAATGAGACAGAGAGAGGGAGAGAGAGAGAGAGAGAGAGAGAGAGAGAGAGAGAGAGAGATGGGGCGTAGAGAGTGGGAGGGAATGCTGATGTGACGACTGTGGACTAGTGTTTAGCACAGAGCATTGGCACACACTGAGACAGCCCCCATGTATAGTCAAACATGGGCAAGACACACAGAACATACACGCATGCATACATGGACCCACATTACACACACACGCTGTTTGAATGGCTTCCTAAAGCAGCTGTAGGCCGGGCTGTGAGAACAACACATACAGCATGAAGTGGCAAGATCCATAAAGGTCTGAAGTATCGACTTTCACACAAACAGGAACAACAGAAGTGCTCATAAATGCAAATGCGGTAGTTAACAAATATACACATGCCACATTCCAAGACATGTTTTTTTTCTCATCAGCACACTCAAAAACACACACACACACACACACACAAACACGCACACACGCACAGCCCCCTCTAAGCTGTAAGTAAACCTCCGCCAGGAGAAGCCCAGCAGAGCGCTGGTGTGTAACGTCGCAGCAGCAGATTGAGTGTGTTTGAAGTGTTGTGTGATGAGAGAGCTGGTAAACAGCAGATGAAAAGGCAGCATCTCTCTGTGTGCCGCTGTCTGTCTCACCTGCCACCGGGGCGATAACTTCATCCACATCACCATGTTGCCATATCAAAGACAGACAAATGCCAAGCAGTGTCTCAGAGTTGCAGGTTCACACGCGTTCAGTTCAACTCATCTCCCTCGCTTAGGGCATCTGATTTAGGCTGTCTGAACGCTAAATGCCTTTTAAACTCCATTGAAGCCCTCGGCGCTTTTATGGCTGGTGGCTGTGACTCACTGACGCCCCCCTGAACTTGGCTGACTTTCAGAACAATTTGTTTGCATCCTGCTACCAAACATTGGTCTTAAACTAATTCAACACACTGACCGAAAGCTTTCATGATCATAAAAAGATTTATGTGGCTGGGTTCACGATTCAACTTTCAATTTTTTTTTTTTTTTTTTTTTTTTGCCCCAAATATAATTTCCTAGACTTTCCAGTGAGACAGCACACACACAACAAAGTGCAAACTTGTAGAAACAGCAGCCCATTCAATTTAAGGGGAAATACTTCTCCAGTCATATGACCATTTATACAATTAGTCAGCTGGATTTAAGGAATTGTGAATCACCTGTATTACCTGCCACCCTGATGAATAGTTGTGCGACTTGTTTTCCTCTTAAATGAAAAACAATATGATTTCCTAAAATAAATTATCTGCTTTCAAAGGATAGCGAAACCTAATTGGCTGTCTGTAAAACAAAAAACACTTGCCCACTGTGGTCTAGTTAGCGGTGAGCGGAGCGGAGCATGTGCTGTGTGCGCTGTGTGTCCAGCAATGTGCTATCTTACTGGTGTTTAGCTCATCCCCCTCACCACTTGACCTCGTGACCTCTGTAGGAGATAAGGCTGATGAGATTAGGCATTAACATGCTCAACCACCCACCACCGCCATCTATCACAGTGTGTGCGTGAGTGTGTGAGTGTACTGTGTGTGTGTGTGTGTGTGTGTGTGTGTTTGCTGTTGGGAGGTCGGGAGTTTGTGAGGTAGTGGGTAAGAGAGTGTGAGAGTGAGAGGGGGTGGGCAAAAACCTTGGTACACTTGCATTACACAATTACACGCACACATTCACACTGTATGTGTGCATGCCTGAACATGTACATGCGTCTGCACACATATATACACACACACTCTCCCTCACACACACACACATAGACACTTAGGACAATCTAAATTAAAGATAGTTTCATTGAATCTGTCTGCACCATCTGTGGTGTAACAACCATTTCTAACCCATGTGAAACTGTAGATAACGCCTGTAAATTTAGCTGTCGACAAAATGATGGATTTTGCTGTGTGTCTTTCTATCTCCTACAACTAAATGTGAATCATTACCTTATGTACAGTAGTTTTCAGAGAAACATCTGTGGTGTTTTGGAGTCGCTCTCTCTACTACCACACTGATTTGGGGAGGGGAGAGGAGGGGACAGATGAGGTGCACCAAAACAGCCCTAAACCCTAAATCGAATACTATCTTCAACAATGAATCATAGCAGCACCTAAGCAATATATGACAAACCAAAGGAGCAGGACAGTACCGAGCGAGAGCAGGTTTTTATTGCTCATGGCTGTCAAACCACGGGCAATACAAAACAGATCCAAGTGCTAGGGATGAATATTTACAAAACTCTCTGCAATAAGCCGATTGTGGGTAAGCAGCAATGAGTCCGCACTTAGCCCGGGATCCACCCCGACTGCTCTGGAACTGCTCTGGGACCCGATCCAAGTCTTCCAATCTCAATATCGACTCAATACCCAAGGACCTCATGGACTTGCAATAGAAATGTCCTTGTATAGTATTACGCAATAATCAGTTGTTGACAACTCCTTATTGAGCGTATTCAAAAGCAAAAAGGGTAGCTGGGGGAGGTGTGATGTTGTTGAATTGCCAGTAAACGTTACTTTGCCGTGTTCTGTTCTGTGTGTTCATCATCAAAAGTTGTACTTGGCCATACGAGCATTCTCCAACCCTGTGCATGTGACCTTTCACCCCCCACATCTGTAGTTATGACATTGACCTCTCCCTCTGACCCCCTTTACCTGGATGTAAATAAACCCAGTACTGTAGAGCAGTCTGTTTTTGGCCCATCCCTGTACATACAAACTGTAAATACCAAACAGCTATGCATGCTGAAAACCTAGCAATTCTTTCAGGTACTTTTATAATCCCAAAATTCTCATATGGCATGTGCTGAAAAAAAAATGAATTATTGAAAAAGTAGAAAAAAGAAAATATCGAGTTAAAAAAAAAAAAAGAGTCGATAATATTGTCAGACAGTATCCTCTCTTGGACAGTGTGTGTAGAGTCTTCCTGTTTTCTTACTCCTGTGGGTGGTTCTCTTCCTTTGCCTGTCCTTCTGTGTTTCTGCTCACCATCTGTGTCAGTTGTCGTCGGTTGGCATTTGTACAGCAGCGAGGGTTGAGGCAGAGGGGAGAAGGGCCGAGTCTTTACCGACTAACCTCTGCGATGGCACTCCAATCCAACAGCAGAGCTAAATGTAGACAAAATGGACAAAACTATTTCTGCCTCGGACACAAATTTGAGAACTTTAGCTCCAGGCAAGGACCAGGGATCATTACAGCTTATGCTCACATTTGTCACGTCAGGACCCATTGGATGAAGATCCACAATCCAATTTGGGTCAGAACTAAACTTGCGTTTTCTTAGCACTTGTTTTAGCCTGCTTTAGGCACCAAACTATATGAGGACAGGCCAGATAGTATCTGGTAAGCTGTCAATCACAGAAGTGTATTCCAATTTTCTCAATTGTCTCATCTTTTATATAACTGTGATTCTCAGTGGCAAACACACATGACAGTTTCTTGCAAATACTATTTTAGCCAGTTTTGGACAAAGTCATATTTCCGGAAGCGCTGATCTCTACAGGTAAACTACAGATGTCTTCTTCCACAACTGCTATCTACAACTGGTAAAGTATATTCTAAAGGCATTTAATGGATAAAATTCACTTCAGTGATCTGGTGTAATATAGGCTACGTAATGACACTTATATTGCAAAGCATTTCTGGCTTATAGCCCCCCAAAGGGATTAGGTGGAGTGCAGTCTCTGCCTCAGCCCTCTGCCCCATCCTTGTGGACTAGCTATCCTGAACGTGGGACTCCAAAGGGATTGTGATTCTGTTTCAGGAATGTTTCTTTTCAACCTGTGATGTTTAAAATAGATGGAGGTGTCTGATTTTTAATCTGTGCTAAAGATATTTTACATTTAATAAATAACCAGTGAAATCAAACCATGCCTCTGCGGTATGTGTGAGTGTGTTCATGTGTGTGTGTGTGTGTGTGTGTGTGTGTGTCCAGAGTTATGTTTGCCCTCAGCGGCAGTAACCTCTGCGAGCTGACAGCTCAGCTGAGCGTGCCTGGCCCAGCTGTAGAGGGAATCCTGGGTAACGCGGTCCCCTCAGATAAACAACCTGTCCGTCCATTCAGCCTGACCACTGAACCAAGAGGAGGGGAGATTAGCACCCCAAACACCTCAGCCCGCACCTCAGAAAACACCCGCACTCTCAACCCCCATGGCCCTGTGGTGACCTCTACGACCCCGACCGAGCCAGGCCAAAGGTCACACATGAAAAAAAGGAACTGAAGCTGTTGCACATTGTGTTGAGCTCCCGGTCCGATTAGGGAATGTAAGTCAAACAATAATCCACGTTCACTCTACAAAAGGGAAAAAAGAGCAGGTTGCTTCTATAAACCAACAACAGGGAACATGGGACAAACCCCTTTTTGGACTCGATGCCATATCCATTATCTAATTGAGTGCTGTGTTTAGACCCCTCATGGTGTACCTCAGTGAATGAAATGTTCTCCTCATCATGGGTCTACCGATACGCTCCCCTGTGATTAGTCTACCCCTGGTCATCTGTATGTACTAAACTCTATTTCATATCCTCCATTAGCCCAGAGGCTGATGGCTAATACTCACCTACGGGCAGCACGCTCCCCTGGGGGGCATTAAGAACAGGATGGAAGGACCAAGCTCCTCCCTCCCACCTCCACTTTCCATTCCTTCATCATCCCCACTCAATCTCTCTTCCGTCTGTCTCCTTTGCCCCCTGCTCCTTCCTCAGCCCCTTGTCTCCATCCGCCTGTTCCCTATTCCCCTGCAACCTCATCCCCCTCCGGCCCCATAACTTACAGCACTGTGCGCTGGCCCGTGTCCCTGTGGCCGCGGTCTCAGGAGTAAACGGTCACCGTAGGACCAAAGATGTAAATGGATCTCTTTCCCCCAGAGCCTCAGATCACGGAGAGCCCCGTTTGCATCTGCCCCCCCTCTAAAGCACATGCAAAGCAAACAGAGTGATGTAGGAGAGGATGAGAAGACAGGGAGAGAAAGGAGCAGGGGGATAAACTATACAGGAGTGACAGGAACAAAACACAAAGCACCGCAGTCCCCCCACTATTTCTCCCTCTCTTTCTCCATGGCCCTCCCTCTCCCCCTTTTGCACCAGATAAGATCAACCGAGTGTCAGTCATCAACTGCCTCCTGTCACACTGTGATAGTGTGTATGTGTGTGTGCATGGAAGTGTGTAGTCCAATGCAGACGTCGCTGCATACATTTAGTGCCCGCATGTTCAAGGGAACAATAGAGTAGGAAGTGAGGAGGATGGGGGTAGAGGGAGTGTAAAAAGAGGACAAGAAGGGAGTGAACGAGAGGGGAGGCGTTAAGAGGAGAGGAGGGACGTAGTGAGTGGGGTAGGAAAAGAAGGAGAGGAGGAGAGGAGGGTGCTAGGACACAAGGCATTCAAGGGGAAAACGATGGGGAGTCAGAAGGACTTACGCAGCGACTGTGAAACTATCTCATTTTTATCTTGCGAGAGGACTTCCGAGGTGATCCGCACAACCTAATTATTTTCCCCTAATAAAAGCAACATATGCTAAGACAATAAAAGGCCTTATTGGACACCTATTCATTAAAGAGGAGCAGTAAAAGGAGCAGGATTCTGGCACAGGGATTAGCTTTTAAAAGGGCTTTTCTCTGGCTGGAAATGGCCTTAGTCTTCCTTTAGCACGCCCATATGGGTGCATAGACCACCATAAAAGAACTGAATTATACATGAAGAGGCCAGGCTGCTTTATTGGCCGTGATCTTCTCTTTCACTCTCACCTGATTGCGTTAGTGCAAGATACCTCAAAGTTTGGGTCGAGTCTCTCTTTGATCTCAGCGATACGAACGCTACAAGACATTCGCTTTAGCGCAGAGAAAGGCTCAAGTGTAAAAGTACATATCGGCAACGACAACCGTTCAACAGCAATAAGATAACCCATAATTTACAAATGTTGGTTAAGTTAGTAACACCTGGTTGAGATAATGCATGCTGGTGACTCAAGTCTGACAGTTTGACACACTGAAGTCATTATTCCATATGGTCAATGTACTGTAAGTGTCAGTATGATTCTGTTATGAGCAGAGCAATGCTGTCTGTGTGTCGGTATGTGAGTGTGTGATGAGCTGGTGTAATAGGGCCACACACAGGTGTGTGTATGCTCACCTCCTCACTGATGCACCAGCTAATTGGTCTCCTGCGGCAACCTGACATATTCACACACAATCTTGAACACACACATGCAGGTGCGCACGCACACACACACGCACACACTCATTCTTCTCTGCAAGAGTTATACTCACATGTATATACTATGTGCAAATATGCACACATGTGCATACACAAGCACACGTGCAAGCGCATACATGCACAGGCAGCCCGCAGAGTGTATTTCCAAATGAACTCATTATCACAGTGCTGACTCCAAGTGAGGAATGACACCCTAACAGACTGCTCACACTCTACGCACTTACACTGTCTGTATAGTGAAGCACTGTAAAAGAAAATAAAAACCCCTGACCAAAAAAGTATGCTTCCGAAAGGCATACTGTACAACACAAGGTGTGAAGGCAACTGTATCCAATGACTGAGAAAAAGGACCAAACGCCTCTAAGCCGCCTCCAAAATTGCGTGTGTTATTTCTCCACAATGGAGAAGGCAGAAGCATCCTGACATGTGAAACACAATGCAATCGTTCTCGGGGTTTTTGTTATGGTAAATACCAGCGGTGATAGCAGCCATCACTCCAACAACAGACATGCACCCAGCTGTAACAATTACTGAGAATACAATCCCAAAAATTAACATTACAACTGGGAAGGCAGCGCCATTGTTCAACAGTGCAGAGAAACATTTTAAACCTATCATGCAAAGCAGCAAAGGCAAACATACTTGTAGAAAAACAAGTGACGAGTGGGGAAAAAAAACAATGAATAATATATACTTCAGTCTCAGTGATACCTTAAAAGTGGGTTTCTTTGCCAATGTAAAGATTCATGACCGTTTCTCCCACCTAACATCTTTAAATGTATATTATGCACATGCACATTCGAGCTCAACTGGTCTATTAACTGGAGATATCTCTACATGATCAACATAGCAACAACTCTTCCTGGCCAGTAGAAACTCTGTATAAGCCCGATGAGGATGCTGTATCTTTAATGTTCAATATTTTTATTTACTGTATTGCTATTTGAACCCTCTTCCTGTTCAAGCTCATATCATAATTATCTTAGGCTCGTCTTCCTCATTCCTCATTGGCCCTGCTTGGAAGGAATGGCTCTTGGCAATGTCTATCCCGCTCATTTACCCATTCCCTTTCTTAGCCCCCCTTCGCCTCAAGCCCCCCTCCCCCGTTCCCTCGTGGTGGAGGTCGAGAGAGGGATGTTCTGTTTTAAATAAGAAGGCAGCACTGGCCCATTAAACTCTGATAGTAATGATATTAATTTGGCAGGAACGTGTCATTTTCACAGGAGAGCAACTAGCTGAACTGTCATTACGCGCGCACACACACACACATACACACACACGCTGCACAGACACATGCAGCGGAAAAATGCATTGTGTCTCATTCACACTGTTTCTCACACACACACTCTCACACAAGTGCATCCTCTCTTGTCCTCCTTCTACCTCCCTTTCTCTCTCTCTCTCTCTCTCTCTCTCTCACACACACACACACACACGCACACATACACACACGCAAACACACACACACACACACCAGAAGCATGTCACAGGAGAGCAGCTAGCGGTAACATTATGAGAGACTCGGAGAGACCTGCTAATGGGATAGATTAGTGTGCCCTTGGTCACCACAGCTACAATGGAGTGACTGGAGCAGTGAGTTATATCCACGAGGACCCTCTCCAACACCCCCACCCTCCAACCCCGCACCACCTCTTCATCCTCCTCCCTTTTCCTCCTTACTGCCTTCTGCACTTTCTCCTGCTGCTCCTTCTCTGACCCCTTCCTCCTTCCTCCCCTCTGATCCTTCATTCACGCCTCCTTCCTGCTTCCTGTTCTACTCTCATGCAGGCCAGACACTGTGGTGCTGATGTTCGAGGAGCTGTCATCGACCTTTTTGGCTGGTGAACCCTAAAGAAAAATGACACCTGCTCGTCTCCCATCACAGGCGGGCATGCAGAGCGGTGAGCGGTTCAACCAAAGAGCGATCTTCCCTTTTCAGTTATTTTATTTGATTAATCATTAGTGGAGGCCCAGAGGCTCAGAATCAGTTTTTCACAAGAGAAAAAAAGCAAAAATTAGATTTAAATCTGAAAAAAAAACCAAAAAAACAGCCACAATACGATTTTTTTTTTTTTTTCATACCAGAAATATGTTTTATCCTAACCCATAAATCCTCTTCCTGCAGGTTGTGGACTCCAAAGCCTATGGCCCAATGCCCAATTGGATTTGACTGATAAGGAGTGACTGGGCAGAGGATGACAGCAGTGTTTGCATGTTGTGTTTTTATCATCATGGCTCATTGTGAACAGTCACATCTTGCCTGCCCCGCTCACCTGGCCCCAGAGTGACACTGACAGCGACCTTGAAACATAAGTTATGCTTATTGAGAGGGTGTCACAATTAATGAAATTAGATTACTAAAAAAGCTGCTACAGTCCTGCCTCCTTCTTTGTGTAGTATGACAGTTCCATAGAGGATGGGTTACTAGATAAAAATTAGGTTTGCGCTGAGGCTGAGTTGAGTCTACGGCACGTGATCTTAGGTTAAGACTGAGACTGAACACATGACGCAGTCAAAGTTTGAATGCATGCATGTGTATGCTTGTGCGTTCATGTGCAAGAGAGAAAAAGGAAAGGGGGAGAGAAAGACGAAGGGGTGAAAAGGACAGGGAGGAGAGGGAAAATTGGTGTCTTAAGAGAAAGAGATTTCATAGGAACAAGTGTTGGGATTAAGAAAGCTTTGCATTTAGAATAGCAGGACTAAAGTTACAAAACCCAAAGGAGTATAAAGCCTTTGAGACTTGACCTTTTCTTGTTACAATTAGTGTAGATCACTGTTTCCCCTTCCGCTGAATAGTCAAGGTGGGCCACCGTGCCTTCAAACTCCATTAGTTTAGTTGCCACCCTACCTAAAAGAAATTTATTAGTCGTGGCTTCAATGGAGAGATTTAGTGTTTGTGGCATAAAGAGGGTTTCAGATGCCTTTCCACTCTGGCAAGGGAAAAAAAAAAATCTGGAGAAAAGACTGTGATATACGTGCTACCTGTACAATCACACAAATGTATGCGCACTCTCACATACATTCTCAGTGTGTTCACCGATAAAAGACAGTATAAAGGTTTGTGCCTTCATTTGTCTCATATTTATGCAGTATTTTTATTTGCGTACAGTATCTGTGGTTTGTACTTGATGTGCCTTCAAGCAGTCCCGCCCTCTCTGCTGCATTTATCAGGCTATGACACTAATAAGGCCTGTCCACTGCCTGTCTGTATAGCACTTCTAAACACACTCACACACACACACACACACACACAGTGCATGCAGGCCTGAATACACTGAAACAGTGACCCTCAAGGAAAAAAAACTACAGAGCGATGTGACAGTGTGCTGTGCAGTGGAAAAACTGAATGTATTTACTTATTTTTATTGGTATGCGGATCCATGTGTACGAGTGTGTTTTTAAGTGTGTGTTCCTATATACTCCTGTGTGTGTGGCCCTGTGATTATGTGTGTGTGTGTATTCCTGTGTGTGTCCACGCTGACCCCATCTCGGCACTCCTGACCGGTTGAATGCGGGCTGCATAAATTAGTGCTGATGCTCTGCGATGTAATTATGCTGCTGTCAGGACGGCCCCTCTACTCAAATTCATTTTAATAAAGTTGGTCTCCAAGGTTACCGACCGGGGGTCACCTTCGGTGTCAGCCCCTATGGATCGCACCCACGGAACATTCTGAAAGTCGGCGGTCGGAGTACGGCAACACCTTAACACGACAGCCTGAACCCCCACATCACAACACACACCTCCCACTGACTTGGCCGGGATGGAGGGAGGCAGGGGGCAGAGAGGAGGAGGCAGCAGAAATGAGGAGAAGAGGGACATGGTGCGCTGAGAGAGGAGGATGAAACAGGCAGAGGCTCAAAATTGGAAAACTACGGAGGGGAAGGAGGCGAGAGAGGTGAAGGAGGGCGAAAAGAGATACGTGGGATGTGGGAGTGTGAAGAAAGGAATAAAAATGAGAAGAAAAGAATAAAAGGAGAGGGGGGACAAGGGTAGAGGGACAAGGAGAGGGCAAGGGAGTGTCTCTCTTGGGCAGATGGTGGGGTGTATTCTCATTTGTCCTGCTAGAGTGTGTGTGTGCTAACACTAACCTCCAGGGCAGAGCTGCAGCACAGAACACGCTCTCAATTAGCCACTAACACAGTCTTGCGCATACAGCTGGGAGAGCGAGAGAGCCAGTGGGAAGGCACTGGGCTATCTCTAGTACGCCACAGTGAAGCATACAGGCTCAGTGGATACAGCCACAGTCTTCAGATGAAGAGCCATATAAATTTGCTTTCAGATAAGTGATTTTTTTCTCATACTCCATTAGATTGAAACTGGAAACTTTAGTATTATACACAGTGCTTTCATGGTTAAGGATAGAATTGGTTCTATGCTTTCAGGCAACTCATAACATTCACATTCAAAGTGACTGGGATTTATGGTCCATTTTCAATCATTTGGCATTTAAAAAAAAAAAATCTAAACGGACCAACAGAACCAAATTGGCAGATTTTATAATGCCATTTTACTGAAGTGGTCATTCAAACTCAAAGAGAAACACTGGCATAAAATTACCCAGCGAGGCTTTCTCAATTACAATAACAAATTATCATCAACATGTCAATTTATACCTTTACAAAGACCAGTTATATTGGTGGTTATATGTTAATAAAGCTAAATGTTTTTGTCTGGCCTGTGTTTATGTAAATGTCGCTACACTGTCATGGTCGTACTGAATGTTCAGAGAATCTGACTGGACCGTACCTTCGTTCATGTTGGACCCTGTTCATGTGGGACTGACCAGATATTTGCACAAACACCTCACCACTCCCTTTGGTCTGCAGTCAGTCAGTGTGAGGATGTGTAGCCTCGCCGTGTGGGCCGGGGTGACTTTGACTGCCTGTGTAATGGTTACAGCAGCACGCTTTGTTAGCTGCAGGTAATTTATGGTTGAACTGGCCTGATAGTCTGATACAATCGACTGCCCTGACTGTCTTTACCAGCCAGCCCCAAAGACACAAAAGAAGACTCTATCTGAAGAGGAGAGGTAAGAAGAAAGAGACACAGAAGGGAGCAGAGGAGGATTTAAACTGTTGCTGCTGAAGCGAGGATTTTGGAGTTAAGACTGAAAGACGCTGAAAAATAAGTTAAGAACAAGAAAAATAGTGGGGGAAAGAGTATTGGGGAATGACTAATGCAGGTGAAAGACAGCAAGAGTGAGAAAAATTAAAGAGTTGCAGGGTAGTTACGTTCTCAGCGTCTCTCTTGAGGTGTGCTAGGAATTAGATTGCATTAGAGACTGACAGTCCATTCATCTGAACCATACCAAGAAGGAACATTTAGTTAATTGAATGATTAATAAATTCAACTCAGCCACACTATTTCACTCTGGTGTTGGCTTTGGATAAAAATGTCTGCCAAATGGCAGACGCTATATATCACTTGTTTGAAGTCCTTTACCCAAGACTCATGCTCAACATTAATATAACGTTTAGACTTGAACCAGTTGAGCTGTGTACAAAATACAGAGGATAGCATACTGAGTTGTTTAACCTTCTGTGTCTTCCTCTGTTGCATCAGAGGAAGACGATGTTTTGGTTGTGTGAAGTTTCTTCCCGCTGGCTCATCACGACCCCTGTGTCTCACATGAGTCCTTCAGCTCGACGCTAACAAACTCAGGGATCAATGCAGCTGGAGAGCCAACCAACACCTTCGCATTTCTAATGTGGATTGGCATACGAGTGTCCATGCCCACCTTGCTGCAACCTCACCTCTCCTAATGCAGAGAGGCATGGACCCTTGCCTCCCATATGCCTTCCCTTCGCCCCCTCTTCTAATCCAGTTAGGCAGAAACATCCTCGCACCTCCTGCTCCCACCTTCTACCTCTTTCTCCAGGACTGGTCGCTCTAATCCGGTCTGTCAGGCCAACAAGGTCCCTGACTGCCGCTCCCCTTTCATCTCCCACCTTCAAACAGAATGAGCCTGCTTTCATAAAGCTGGGTGAGTGACAGGCAGCAGAGCGGGGTGGAGACAGGGCCGTGATGTGGACAGGTGCTTTGTCCTGTTTAAATAGACTAATGGAGGATAAGAGGGTTGTCACGGGGACAGGTGGAGATAGGACAGGACGGGAGACACAGACCCTCATCTTTACCGGACCCGGATTAGCATGTGTGTGCGCAGAGACGGAGATGTACACCGTGTTACATCAGATAACAGAGGATGTGGTAAAGGGCAAACACCTCTGGGCTCACCTGAGCACTTTGTGTTTGTTTCACCAGTGAAAGAAAAAACAGATTTGACACCATTTCCCCTTCAGAAAGTAATGTATAATGAAGTTAAGTAAAACCAAGCAAAAAGAAAAAGAAAAAGAAAAGAAAAAAAAACAGTGAGCGCTTTGAGGAACAAAGAAAAGCTACTCAGTTAGCCAGAGAGCAGCTGACTGATATGTGCAGACACAAGCAGACTCCGAGAACAGAGTTTACCTTATTCCTGGGTGACACACTCCAATTTCAGTGGTACATTAACACACAAATCACCGCTGAACACACACACACACACACACACACACACAAACATACAATCATCTGAATCACAGTTTACACACCCAATAGGCAGCCTTTTGGATAGATGGCACCTGCATACAGGAGGAGGGGGCACACAAATAGGATTCGAGAGTAGAGGAGGGGGGGGGTCCATAAATAGGATTGTGTAGGAAGCAGGGCGAGCTAAATAGGATTGTAATGTACAGGAAAGGATGTATAAATAGGATATGAGAGTCAGGGCTGTGTTCTCACTAGTTCCACGTCCCTGTGGCATAGGAGTTCTCTAGGCTGGCAGTGTGTATGCATGCGTTTGTGTGTGTGTGTGTATGTGTATGTGTGTGAGTGTGTGTGTATGTGTGCACGTGTATAAAGGCCATTAACGCAAAGGCTAATCTTGAGGCACCTGTCTCCTCAGGCAGAGTCTGACCTCCACCAGCCAGGTTCACTGATGTTTGTCCTCCCATCCCATTCTTCACGTCCTCCCCCTCCGTCCTCACTCCTCACACTCCAAACATCCCTTCCTTTACTCCCTTCTTCTCGCTTTGCTTTTCATCCTCTCTGGTCCACAGCCATTACGTCTTTCTCTTTTTGCCTCTCTCTCTCTCTCTCTCTCTCTCTCTCTCTCTCTCTCTCTCTCTCTCTCTGTCTTTCTAAGCCACCTCTCCCTCTTCTTGACCTCGTTGAACAGGTAAACTGTCAGGCTCACTGGGTACACGCTGCTCCCCCTCTATGAGAGGTCAATGGTCAAAGCTCTCTCCTAGCCTCTCTCTGTCTCTCTCTCTCCCTCTCTCTCTCTGCTTTTGGGGTCAGTGGGCTTTGGGAGCTGTCAGCTCAGTGCGGGTGTCTGCTGGCTGACGGACTGAGGTCAGGGGTCAGGGGTCAAGAGTTAGAGGGCAGGACGTGACCCCAAAGACAAACAGCATGGGGAGAAGGTCGGACCCCCGAAAGAGCCTGTCATTCTCCACACAGGGGGTAATGTAGTGTGAGCAGACATGCAAGTGAGTGTGCCTGTATATGGGTGTGCGTATGAGTGTGTGTGTGTGTGTGTGTGTGCGCGCGCATGTGCACTGTCATTTGGATCTGTCCTTATTTTTACATGTTGATACAGTCTCTGTTTTCCATATTCTCTCACTTCACCTCAACATACAGTAGGCAATGTGCACCACAGCATACAAGTAGGGATGGAACAGTTTTAGGATCAACTGTGATAAAATATCCAGTGATCAGTTACACTAAGTCAAATTTTAATTGTCATAAATACCCTTTTTTGAAAAATCATACTGTCTAGACTCAGAATCAACCAGTCAAATCTGTCACACTGCCCTTATATGTACGATGCACATTTGATGTGCTTACATGTTATTTTCTTTTAAAACTGCACTAGGGAAATTGAAAAAGATGTCTTTTTGGCTGTTGTTTTCCTCCTATCTCTGCTATCTGTCATGTGCACAAGGTACAAAACTTATAGCAACAGCGCTACTCATCCATATCCATAATAGGTTTTATATCATCGGTATTGGTTTTGTTATCATATTAATGCAAACACTTCATATTGTTAATAATGTAAGTTTTGACTTTAAATACAGAATGTGATGAAATTATTTCAGTGTATTA